>NW_015412657.1:0-1843 GCF_001527695.2 Protobothrops mucrosquamatus | reverse complement strand
CTTCTCCTTCTCCTTCTCCTTCTCCTTCTCCTTCTCCTTCTCCTTCTCCTTCTCCTTCTCCTCCTCCTTCTCCTCCTCCTCCTCCTCCTCCTCCTCCTCCCTTCTTCCTTCTTCCTTCTTCCTTTCTTCCTTTCTTCCTTTCTTCTTTCTTCTCCCCCCCTCTCATTGATGCCCTATATGATTTATATACAATCATGCGCTCCTTTACTTGCTTTCATTTCAAACGAAGGAATGCCAGTTGCTACAGGCTTTCCTTGCAGGGGACCTTTTGAAGCTCCCTTGTCATTGCGATTGCCCTGTCTAGCATCTTTTCTAACTAAGGGGCAGTGAAAAGAACTGTGCACAATATTCAGAGTGTTATCTCTGTAGGTCTGTGAGACAGCAAGCATCTATCAGCAATTCTATTTTCAATTCTCTTCCAAATGTTGCCAAGCAAGGAATTGACTTCTTTTTTTTTAACAGAGTTAAACCCTTGGTGAATTTTTAGATGGTGCTGAAAACTTGAGAAGTTGGCACCAAGCAACCCAGATGGATTAGCTGATGCTTAGGGAGAAACCCATTTCTTGCGCTAAAGTCTTTCCTGATAAGCAATCCAAGCTGTTGCAACACAAACCATAATTTGGTGCAGCCCAAGAATCCCAATGTTATATCGCTGAGATCAGACAGTATTTTCTTTGTATTTAACATCAATATTTGTGTCCTTTACATTTCAGTTGTTTGTCATTTGAAGCTTCCTCCGGAACTGAGTCCAGATGGATTACTGATCTGTCAATGAATTCTCAATATGGTGATGAGGCAAGTCCATAGCTTTTTCCAGAACAAAGCTCAGATTAAAAGCCTAGCATCTTAGGGTGTTTTTTTTAAAAAATAAAAAATAAAAAAATCAGGGAGTTGTTTATGGAAAGTCCTCTGACTTAACTACTGCCAATCAAAGGCTGGTTCTCAACCTTTTTAATGCCGCGACCCCAACTGGTCGTAAGTCGAGGACTAAACCGGTCGTAAGTCGAGGACTTTCCCTGCCCGGGAGCACCGCGCATGCGTGGTTCCGCCCCCTGCGCCGGCCGAGGCGTATCTGGCAAGCGGCAGAGACGGAGCAGGCCGACCACCAACTGGCCCAGCCCAAGGGAGGTAAGGCACCCGCCGGAAAAGGGGAAAAAATGGCGGACAAAAACAATGGCGGACAGCCTTGCTTGGCGACCCCTGTGAAATGGTTGATCGACCCCAAATGGGGTCCCGACCCACAGGTTGAGAACCACTGCTGTAGAAAGTCCATGATTTCCCATTTCTTTTGCAAAGCTCCAAAGAATCTATCTGCAAATGAAAATGGTGAATAGAGTTCAGCTCGTAAGTCTACCTAGAGAATATGGCACGCCCCCTTCCATCTTCATTCATTCATTCATTCATTGAGGGTTTGCAAATCCTTACAGCAGTTAGGTCTCTCCCTTCCCCTCCCCCACAGTTTATCCAAATGTGATAGATAGCTGGGAGGCCCAATACATTCCAGAACTGCAAACACTGATCTACAATCAACTATGGACAAGTTTTACTTCTATTAAATTCAAAAGATGGAGTGGGGGGGTGAGCAGCGGAGCTCATAGGCTACATTTATAATTAAATTAAATTATAGATATACGGCACTTGCAAAAAAAAAAAGAAAAGAAAAATAACTTCATATGTAGATTTATGGAATTATTTTACTGAAAAAGACTTATGTTACATATTTCAGTCCCTAGTGGCTACTAATGTTTTATTAAATACAGTGTAAATCCAGCTGCGTCCAGGCAATAAAAACCTGCAAGGGCAAAAAAAAAAAAAGGAGAGAGAGAGAGAGAGAGAGAGAGAG
>NW_015412656.1:0-1843 GCF_001527695.2 Protobothrops mucrosquamatus | reverse complement strand
TGCAACAGAAAAATAAACCAAAATTATAAATGGCGCAGCTTATCTGCAGGGAATCAACCTGGATGCAAGGATTCCTTTCCTCCAAATTGGTTGTGGGGTGGATTAGAATATAGACAAGTTCCCAGTAAAAAACCTACCTATATCTAGTCCAATAATTGTTCTAGAAATAGTTGTATCTGTATGTAAATATTATTTCTTCGTCAACCACATTATGTTTCATTCTAACCTCTCTGTTTCTAATCTCCCTCTCCCCTCTGCCAACAATCAAAACTGGAACTCATACACCTGAGGAAACACACGACAGTCTCTGAAAGTATATGATACAGTATAATGCAGTGGTTCCCAACCTATGGACCACGGGAGGGGGGCATGATATCATCACAGGAGGTCCATGAAGGTTTGAAGAAATGTTATGTTTTAAATCTTAAGTTAAGTCTATAGCCCTGGTCCATGGGCACAAAGGGGATACATGGTGAAGAAAAAGTTGAGAACCACTGATATAATGCATTTAATTAATCTTTCAAGTTCTGTTAAGAGTCTTTATTTGTGTTGCAACAGACCAGCTCTTTGGATATCTTCACAAAATGGCCACTGCACTGGCTTCCCTAAACTGTGGGGGACCTCCTCAAATGTGGTGCAGAATTCCTTGCAAACTGATCTTCTCTTTCCATCCATTTTATAAAAGAGTAAATGGAGTGGAAGAGAACTTTGTGACTTTGAGCTTTTTGAAAGAGAGGAAAAAAATATACATGCAAAAATAAAAACCCCTCGTATTCATGTTATCGGGTTTTCTTAGTCAAATTAGATGCATGTAAAAAACTGGGCTACGATATTTTTTGTTTGACACCAGATGACTAATTCTTCCATTATGAATAGATCTATTTAGTTATATATTTGAACTGTTATTCTACGTGTTGAAATGTTGGGTGTTGATGCTAGTGATAATGCCCCCAGTTTTCAGAATCTCTGGTCATAAAAGAATATATATTTCTTTCCAAAGGCACAAGAAGTGCCTGATTAAAATCACTCAAATATATTTTTCCCATATACTTTTATATCCTCTAAGGAAGGGGTTGCATGTTTAGCATTATTTCTGGATGAATAAGCAAAAACATGGGCAAATGTTGAGTTCTTCCTAGAAAAAGATTCTTGCAGGCAAAGGTATGGTATTGGTGGCAAAATTTTCTTTTAATCCTTTCCTTCTACCATCCTTAGCAAGAGATTTATTAATTCTTATGTTATGATTAATCATATATGCCAGCTGACTCCTAGTGAGTCTCAGAACTAGGACAATTGATCCCTTTCTTGTTAAGCCTTCAGTATCAGTTTTGGGCTGTGGAAGATTTTCTGAATCCAAGTGGATTTATTTACGGGAGGACAAAGTATCGGATGTGATCCGGGCAGCTTTCAGAAAGCTGATGAAAGAATCCTTCCATGCCAAGGAAGCAGAACGTGGAGGTGTCTAAAGAAAAAATAATGGTGGGGGAAACATAAGGTCAGATAGAACATCTCTCTTCAACATTCCTGCATGTCTAATTGCCCATGGAGAAGTTGGCATGCTTGGAAGTAGAGTCCTACAAGGCTCAGATCTTTGGTGATCTTTGCACTAAGATGCAATGGAGTAGACTGATACGGATGCTTAATTAATAATAATAGTAAAGTTGGAAGGGACCTTGGAGGTCATCTAGTCCAACCCCCTGCTCAGGCAGGAAACCCTATACCATTTCGGACAAATGGCTGTCCAGTCTCTTCTTAAAAGCCTCCAGTGTTGGAGCATTCACCGCTTCTGGAGGCAGGTTGTTCCACTGGTTAATTGTTCTAACTGTCAGGAAGTTTCTCCTTA
>NW_015412655.1:0-1843 GCF_001527695.2 Protobothrops mucrosquamatus | reverse complement strand
ACTCCACCAACTGCCTTAACTTGTTGACATTATTACGCAGCAGCTAGGGAGCCAGGAAAACTGTGTATGTGTGTATCTATCCATGACTCCCCAGACACTTGAGAGTTCCTGTAAATATAAGATCCTCGCTACGGGGGTCACAGGGGTGAAGAACTGTATATCCATACAATTAGATTTCTCCTTTCACTGACCATGAGGAGTTATGAATCTAGAACCCTGAGCAGGGTCCTAACTAGTTATTACAGAGGGACTTTATAGACTCCATAGAAGCAAATCTGCAAATTCACACCCAAAGGTGTGTAACTTTTACAGAAGCTGACAGCTGAGGATGCCTTGATGAGGAGAGCCACTTTTCACAATTGGAGACAAGAGTTTAAAAGTTTCATATCTGGCTCATTGAAAGGTGAGCTTAGAAGGGCTGGGAGTTGATAATGCAGAAGAGCTTCCTCGGGCTCAACTAGCGACCTTTGGTAGCTGCCTTCGGTTGTCTTCCGGGGGAAAGTCGCTGGGTGAAGTGGGAGGACTGGGAATGGAAGCGCCAATTATCCACAGCTGCGCTTCCACCATCTGACAGGCTCCGGGGAGCCCTGCGAGGGCAGCGGCAGCGGGTGGGGGTGGCTGTGGAGAAACCGAATTAATCAAATCTTGCCTACGTCCAAAGGGGCCGATCTCGCTCGCTCCTTCAACTTACCAAGTGCCACTTGGCAAGCTCTCCTCAGCTGTCCGTGAGGGGGCCGCCTCACCTCCTTCTCGGAGAGGATTTTCTCGAGGGCCCGTGAGACGAACATACTCTTCGTGCGAGTGTCCTCCTCGCGGGCCGGGAACTGCATGGCCTTCTCGCACTAAAGACCTTCGTCCTGGCCTGCCCTTACCGGAGCGAGAATGACGCTCAAAGGTTCCGGCCGCGGAGGAACTCCATAAGCCGGAAGAAGCGTGATTTCCTCAGAGGTGGAGGTGTTGAGGCTGGACAGCAACACGGCGCCGCCATATTGAAACCATCACGTGACCTCCTTTCTCGGGAGCCACCTTGTGGAACGCCTCTCTCACCCTGTCGAGTTAGTGACATCAGAAGGCGGGGTTTGGCATCGCAGGCGGGAGGAGGGAAAGAACAGGGAGGAGCAATGGGTGGGGCTTACATGCTCCGGGCACGTTCTTCTTCTTTGGTTACGCGCGCGCAAAAAAAATAAATAAATAAAAATGGATGGGGATGTTATACAGAAAGTGTTAAAAGGTCAATCATCATCATCATCATCATCATCATCATTTTTTTTTCTTTAGCGAGGTCTAGTTCGGATTTCCAGATAGATGTGCAAATATTAACAAATGTCTATGGAGATTCTCAATCATCCAGGCCATGGTTGTCCCAAAAGTGCTTTTTTACTTAAGTGAGAACTGAAGAAGCTGGGGGGAGTCCAGTTGCCTTTTAGAAAAAAGCACATTTGGGACAATAGTTAACAAAAGTTAATGGGAAGCTTGTATAGAAAGAGTCAGGTGATCCATTCTCTTCATTGTTAGAGCTTCAGTTTTAGAGTTTCGTTGTTAGATGCAGGAGGTCATATAAGAGCCAGGTTGACACAACATAAAGGTTGTGATGGTTATTGTAAAAACATCAACTGTCTTACCTTCCATGTTACCATAGGAAAGTAGGGTTGCCAGGTCTGCTTCCAAAAAATAGCGGACAAGCGGGGGGGGGGGGTTTAAGTAGTAAAAAAAGTAGACTGTACAGCTTTAGATTACGTACCATTTCATCATAAAGCTTTTGAATAAAAAAAATGTCCACTATTTTGTGAAAAAAAATAGTGAACATAATGTGAAAAAAGTGGACTGTCCACTCAAATAGTGG
>NW_015412654.1:0-1843 GCF_001527695.2 Protobothrops mucrosquamatus | reverse complement strand
CGCGCAAAAGCGGCGTGACGTGGGAGCGACGAGTCCCTCCCAGCACCGCCCGCGCGGCCGCATTTTGAACTAGCTGGAGCCTCCGGGTGCTCCTCAAGGGGAGCCCCATGTAGAGAGCATTGCAGTAGTCCAGGCGGGAAGTTACAAGGGCATGAGTGACCGTGCGTAAAGCGTCCCGGTCCAGAAACGGCCGCAACTGACAGTGTGCCTTTTAGAAATGGAAGTGTTGATATACTGTAGTGCAAGCATGCTGTAATTTGTCTGTCACTTTTCTTAAAGTTCATTGGCATCGTCATCTTTAACTCAGTGGGAGAAACTGATTATTTTTTTTTACTTGATTTTGCAAGCCACTCTTGTCATGCTGAGCTTTCCTGTGCAAACTGCAACTATCCCACCTTTAGAAATTAACTTCAGGATTCATTTTCATTTAAAAGGTTCAAGCACTAATAACAGGGGAAATTACTTCTTGTTCCTTTAGAGGTATGTTTATTTTAAATATGAGTTCCAGAATATAATCTTGGTAAAGGTTAGAAGTGTGACCGTGACTTGTGTACGGGGATGCCATGCCAAAGAATGAGGTTCACGAAATGTTCTATATTATATCCTCAGCTAAAATACATACAGGGATTAGAATCTTTGATATTTTTAATACCACTGAAGAAGGTAAAAAAGAATGTTAATGTCAAAAGCATGAGCAAATTGTCAAAAGCAGGGCAAAGTGTTTTAAAGTACTGGATAACATCTTCAGTATTGATGTTTCAAAAAAAAAATCAGGGTTATCTGAATACAACTAGGGTAATATTCAGCATTGAAATATTTTCCTGGATTCTTTTTATGAAACACTTCAAAAATAAACAAGTACAGATTCACAAAAGATTACACAGGGAGACAGATAAAGAAAAAAATATGGCAAACATAATGAGCAGATAGGATCACTGAAGCTTAATCATCATCATTAGTAGGTCTACCACTAAAAGAATGGGTTTCTTAGTCAGTTCCATTACTTCTGAACAATAGGACGTGTGGATCAGCTCTGCTTCACTTTGAAATTCCATATTGTCTGTCACTCAACCAGTACACAGGGTCAATTATGCTTAGCTTTTCAGATCAGAATCAATTGAATGCTCTGGAACATAAAAAAATACTTTGTTCTTCTTAGTGCTGATAAAAGAATCTCCTTCACTGACATTAGAAGAGTCTGTCACATTGATATATTATTGTTATAAGTCATGTTGAGTGCTTATATAAGCAGCAGATGGGATGTATTTTTAATAAACAAGTTGAACAATCCCTGCAAGGCAGCATTTAAAGAGGAAGAGATGCACATGTTTCATGCTAGGTCCATAAGTTTGCAGCATCCTAGAGTAACATATAATGAAGAATGAGTCCTCAAATGAAAAAGGGCACAACACTAATTATTCTCTCCTTCATTAATATAGGTAACTCTATAAGGCAAATTTGATTTCAACGAAATGTAGGAGTATTTCAGTAAACATGATTTTAATAATGTCGCAAGAGCAGTTAAAATAGTAATCTTGCAAGGCAACTTACGCCCTGATATGACTGTGCATGAGATGCAGAAGAAATTGTCATAGATCTACAGAGTTGCGGAACTGGTTCAGGCACAGAAAGATCAAAAACATTGTTCAAACATTCTGGATAATGAGTGGTTAAACATTAAATAGACAGAGAGAATCAAATTGCCTTACTGGATGAAGTTAAGGCAGTCAGTGTTATTATTTCCTCTAATGAATTTCTCATACTGAGTTGTAGTTAGAATTATATAAAACCAGACAGGCCCCAATTGGTTTTTCAAGATACGTGGCCTTAACTGGATTAATAG
>NW_015412653.1:0-1843 GCF_001527695.2 Protobothrops mucrosquamatus | reverse complement strand
CTGTTGGAATTCCTTTATTCCTCCAGTTTTGAGCATACACCAATCTAGCAGCCGTGAGAATGTGTAACATCAAATAAAACACTCCTTTGTTGTATTTCTGCATGGTTATGCCTAGTAAAAAGAGTTCTGGTTTTAACTCTACCACTAACTTTAATATTTCTTCCAGCCAGTTTTTAATCTTATTCCAAAAGTCACGGGCCCGTGGGCACTCCCACCACATATGATAGTATGTCCCTTTTGCCAATTTACATTTCTAACATTTGGAGGAGACATTTGGACCCATTTTAGCTAATCTTACGGGTGGGAGATGAGGTGGTCCTCGACTTTCAGTGACCATTCAAAGTTACAATGGCTTTTTTTGGGGGAAAAAATGAATTAGGACCCATTTTCCACACGTACGATCGTTGCAACCATCCCCACGGTCACGTGATCAAAGTTCAGACGCTTGGCGATGGGCTCGTATTTACGACGGTCGCAGCGCCCCAGGGTCACGTGATCCTCTTTTTGCGACCTTCTGACAATCAGACTAAATGGGGGAAGCCACATTCACTTTTAACAACTGCATTACTAACTTAACTGCTGCGAATCCCTTAACCACTGGGGCGAGAAAGGTTGCAAAATGCAAAAACGCCACTTAACGAATGTCTTGCTTAGCAGTAGAAAAATTTGGGTCATAATTTGAGGACTACCTTTATTAAACTTCGGCTTTGGGAATTAGACACAGCCAGAGAGCAATTCTGCCTTGTTTATGGCTGTGAATGGTGGTAGTTTATTCTACGGTGTTTTTAACTAAGCAATGACTGGATTCTTGTGGCAAGGATTTTATACGAAGTCTGCTGTACGAATAGCAAATTCTGTTAAGCCACTGGGATTTTCTCTCTCTCTTGAAAATGGGAAACTGCCAGTCTAATTGATCTTGCTCCCAAATTTGTGTTGTAATGTAAACAAGGATGTGCAATCTCTACCGTCGGGGGGAATAGGATGTTCCGGAGAGATCTGGAACATGGTTTCTTTCAAATGGCCCCTAACGATGCTTTTCTGGAAGTAAGGAGCAAGAAGCATTATTTTCAGAAAACGACGGGGCCTTAACCAGACTGGTTAAGCAGGTCAGCAGAAAAATGACATGTTCCAGCATCCCCTGAAAGGAGGAATGCATCTTAACATTTTTTTCTGTTTTTGTCTCCTTGTTCACCCAGTGCGCAGTTGGAACCACCGGCCAGAAGTCAATCTCCCGAGTGATTGAATACTTGGAACACTGCTAGTTAACCCCCTGTTGGGCCACACAGGCACTCGGACGGGGGTGTTTTTTCTTTTTGGGGAAAAAGCAGGAGATGCTGACCGATGTGCTCAGGGATGCGCCGAGAGCATTCCTCAAGTCTCATATTTTTTATTCTTTGGATTTTTAAGGCTACCTGGTCTCCCCGCTCACCTGGCGTTTTTTTTCCGAAGCATCGTGACCACTTCAATCTGCAATTTTATCAAAAATGAGAGAGGGGAAAGGAAAAAACAAATCTGTGTACCGAGCGAATTTGCAAATGTTTTTCTAGAAACTCAAACGCAGTATTTCCATGAATTTGGCAATATTTTTTTTTTTAAATCCGCCCTCTTTATTTGTCTGGCTTTTTTTTTTTTTTTGGTGACAACCTTCGAAGGGAGAAAAAAAACAAACGTGCTGCGGGTAAGGCAACTGCTGTTTACTGTTGAGCCACTGTTCTTTTCATGCCAGCCAGGGGCAAAAGGCAGCTTTAGCTACTGAGGTATCGAGAAAAAAAAAAGTCAAATAAAAAAATGCTCTGGGCAGCAGCGTAGCTCTGATTTGAGTTTAATTTGCTCTTGTTTTTTT
>NW_015412652.1:0-1843 GCF_001527695.2 Protobothrops mucrosquamatus | reverse complement strand
AGCCAGCCAGCCAGCGGCCTGCCAGCCGGGCGGACGGGCGGGCCGGAGACAGGAAGGGGAAGGGCGCGCGAAACGGGCCGCCCTCCCGGCTCCGGAGCGCAGGGCGCGCGGCGCGCAGGGGAGGCTGCAGCGCAGGGACCCGACGGGGGCGCAGCAGGAGCGGATCTTGGCCGGGATGCCCGCCCGCCTGGGCAGCCGTTGGCCAGGGGAGGCGGCGGATCTCTAGGCCGGTCGCCTGCCTTTCGGCTCCCGGGGGGACGTCGCCGGCTGCGGGTAAAGGAGAGAAGAGCCGGTAAAGGGGAATCTTTGTAGCTCCGGGCTGAGCTGTGGGGTGGCCTTGGTGCTCTGGGAGCTTGGTGGTTCTGTTGCAGACGTTTCATGACCCATCTAGGTGACATCATCAGTGCTAGGAGAAAGCGGGGTGTGTGGAGAGGAGGAGGAGGATTGTGGGGTCCTTGGGAACATCATGGATGCTAGAAGAAAGTGGGTGTGTGGAGAGGAGGAAAAGAAAGAGAAGAGGAGGAGAAGACTGGGGTCCTTGGTGCTCTCTGAGCTTGGTGGTTCTGTTGCACACGTTTCATGACCCATCTAGGTGACATCATCAGTGCTAGGAGAAAGCGGGTGTGTGGAGAGGAGGAGGTGGAGGAGGAGGAGGATTGTGGGGTCCTTGGGAACATCATCGATGCTAGAAGAAAGTGGGTGTGTAGAGAGGAGGAAAAGAAAGAGGAGGAGGAGACGACTGTGGGGTCCTTGGTGCTCTCTGAGCTTGGTGGTTCTGTTGCACATGTTTCATAACCCATCTAGGTGACATCATCAGTGCTAGGAGAAAGCGGGGTGTGTGGAGAGGAGGAGGAGGAGGATTGTGGGGTCTTGGTGCTCTCTGAGCTTGGTGGTTTTCTTGCAGACGTTTCATTACCCAAACTAGGTAATATCATCAGTACTAGTCAGGACTAGCTCCCTGTCATCACACTGATGATGTTATCTAGTTTGAGTAATGAAACATCTGCAAGAAAGCGACCAAGCTCAAAAAGCACCGAGCCCTCAATGGGGAGAGCGCCGGGCTTGGGTGGTGGAGATGCAGTGGGGCGATGTCAACTTGTCCCGGGTTTGGGGCACTATTCGTCCTTCTCTTCTCGGCCTAGCCTATCTGCCACGGTTATTGTTCCAGGGAGGGCATTAGGGGTGGCTTTGCTGGAAGAGGGAATGGGGACGGAAAGGCTAAGCCAGTTCTTGGCACACTTGTTGCTACCCTGCCAAGTTGGCCCAACCTGGCAGGCAGCATGTTTACAGTGGCCGGGATGGGGTTAGGGGTCCCGGAGTTACATTGTCTGGTTGGTGGGTTTGATGGATGAGGCTTCCCCCTTCTTGAACCCTGTTCTGGAGGATGCTGGATTGTCCTCCCCCCCTGCCTGCCTCCCCTTCTTCAAAGCAAGATCAAGCAAAGTCCACTGAGGTTTGCTAAATATATTCCTTCCTTCTCCAGAATCTTTTCCATGGTTCTCTACACCCCGAGAAATCTCCCCGTTTGCAGAGAAAATGGGATTATTTTTAAAAAGCTTGCATGCAAAGAGGCAGTTGTTTCCAAAAGGAATAGCTTAGCGTTCCGGGGATTTGGCCCCTAAGGAGCCCCTCTTCCCTGGGGGAAGGGGGGGTTAAGAAGTGAGGCTCCCCCCAGCCCCTTCCAGCTGAGCCCTGCTCCAGATGTGTGGGATTCGGGCACCCTCCAGCCCTGCGCCCGTGGGGGGGAGCTGAACCCCGACCTCTGCATATGGCAAGTGGCTTTTTGCAAGGATTGTTGGGGGGGGGTTGTTTGGGGGGGGGAAATAAGGCTTGTTGGGGGGGG
>NW_015412651.1:0-1843 GCF_001527695.2 Protobothrops mucrosquamatus | reverse complement strand
GAGGAGAGGTAGTGGTCAAGAGGGGGAGGAAGGAAGAGGGAAGTAGGTAGGAAGGTGGAGGGAGTGTGGATGCAGGGGGGGGAACGCCGATTATTTCTGAATACCTAATGAGTAGGCTTTTTATGTGTTTATTTTTCTAATGAAATGCACCATATTTGTATTATTTGTTCATATGTTTATTTGAAAAAATTAATAAAAATTTAAAAAAAAAAGAAATAAGTGGAGCAGGAATTCCAGAAATGTTTATTGTTGTAGCATAGAATATCAGAACCTTAAAATCTTGTCAGATTTTTTTCTCTTCAACTTATATTAAGCAAGCACAAGGCAGGAAGACTTTGAACTTCTTTTTCATGCAATCTTTCCCGAAACTCTCCCTTAAAAATTCCCTTTCAACAGCCATCCTTCCCACTTGTAGACTTATTCAAATAGTAACCATTTGGCAGAGCTGGCCATTTCCAGTAACCATTTCCATGTCAAACTATTACAATGTATAGTACATTATAGATTAAATAAAATCTTCAATTAATTCAACTGCAAATAACTAAAGTCAGTCAAAAAGTTTGCAATTGACTTCAGCTTTAGAAACCATTTTTTTCCTACTCATATGATCATCGAACTTGTCTTCAGCACCTTATATTTTGAATCTTTTTTTTTAAATAAGAATTTTGCATTTACTCATGTTAGATTTCATGATATTATTTTTAGTCCACTATCTATCTAATTCTACCAAGATTATTTGGAATTTATTTCTGCCTTCTGCCCCATCCAGTTTTGAGTCGTCTGCTAATGAGATAACCATTCCTTCAATCAAGTCATTAATCTGTGCTGATATATGATTGAAGATCAAATCTTGTAGCAACTTAATACATCATTCCAGCCTGATGAGGAATTTTTAAGTTGTTGATCCACCTCAAAGTCATGTAATCTAACCTATATTTAAATGCTTTGTTAATCAGAACATCATATATTACTTAATTAATTGCTTTGTTGAACTCAAGATATATTATGTCTACATCATTCCAATAATCTTTTAAGAACTACAAAATAAATAATAATAATAATAATAATAATAATAATAATAATAATAATAATAATAATAATAATAATAATAATAATAATAATAATAATAATAAAGTTGGAAGGGACCATGGAGGTCATCAAGTCCAACCCCCTGCTCAGGCAGGTAACCCTATACCAGTGGTTCTCAACCTTTTTAATGCCGCGACCCCAACCGGTCGTAAGTCGAGGACTAAACCGGTTGTAAGTCAAGGACTAAACTGGTCGTAAGTCGAGGACTACCCAACCGGTCGTAAGTTGAGGACTTTCCCTGCCCGGAAGCGCCACACATGCGTGGTTCCACCCCCTGCGCCGGCCGAGCCGTAGCTGGCAAGCGGCAGAGACAGAGCAGGCCGACCACCAGCTGGCCCAGCCCAAGGGAGGTAAGGCACCCGCCGGAAAAGGGGAAAAAAATGGCGGGCAAAAAAAATGGCGGACAAAAAAAATGGCAGACAGCCTTGCTTGGCGACCCCTGTGAAATGGTCGATCGACCCCAAATGGGGTCCCGACCCACAGGTTGAGAACCACTGCCCTATACCATTTCGGACAAATGGCTGTCCAGTTTCTTCTTAAAAACTTCCAGTGTTGGAGCATTCACCGCTTCTGGAGGCAGGTTGTTCCACTGGACATACCCAATTCCAGCAACCGTTCCTTATATGCTTTAGCCTCCAGTCCCCTAATCATCTTTGTTGCTCTTCTCTGTACTCTTTCTAGAGTCTCAGCCGTGGTGGCGCAATAGTTAGAATGCAGTATTGAAGGCTAACTCACTGCTCACTGCCAGGAGTTC
>NW_015412650.1:0-1843 GCF_001527695.2 Protobothrops mucrosquamatus | reverse complement strand
ATATATATATATATATATATATATATATATTGTTGTATATCTATGATATATAACTGTATATCTGTGATAGAGGAAATTAATACATGACTTAACAATTGTTGATATATTTTATAGTTCATAAGAGAATGAACAACATCCACCAATATTATATAGAGCAACTACATAGTGCCACTGAAATAGACATTGGCCTCTTCACTTAATATAACAAAACCACAATTACTGATACTGCCAATAACTCTACAAATTAGGGTTCTGGTAAACAAATGAAAGTTGGCAACGTAAAGGGGAAATGCTTCATTTGCAGCATCACTGAGTAAATTGCAGAAGGTTTTTTCCCTCCCTGTCCACTAGTGAGCTCGTTTATATTGTTGCTATTTAAACAACATCGTATCTCCTGGCACATCTGCCTACTGTCTGGCAATAAAGGCTCATGTAAATGTGTATATAAGGGCATAACATGATCTTTAAAAGCAGAAGGAACAAGCTTATTGAAATGTTATCCAGACATAAAGTGAATGTGATCTAAAGGCTTTTACTGTAATCCTTGTTCAGTATCCTCTTCAGTTCCTCCAGAATAATTTTAAAGCTTACAGGTGTAAAGCTATGCTTTTATAATAGTTTGGCATTTTGTGTGTGTTTGCGTGCGTGCACACATGCGTGTGCGTGCAGAGTAGTAATGGTAGTGGGGAATCTGATGTACACTTCTACTTCTTTTTTTAAAAAATAAAACATGGTGGATGAGTGATCTGTTGTGTAATTTAAGGAAATTTTCCGCCTTCAAAAATAACTCAGTCACATAGTTTGAAGTAAAAAGAATTCCTTGTTGGCACACTGAGATTTGATCTCAGGGGGAAAGAAGTATGCTTTTAACAAAGCTTTTACACTGAGATAACTAAGAAGAAGCCTGCCTTTTAAATGCTAAAATTATATTATAACAGAGCAGAACTTTATGACATCCTGGTGATGATGTCATTGTCATTATTTTAAAAGGGCCTAAGTCAGTGTTTCTCAACCTTGACAATTTTAAGGCATGTGGACTTCAGCTCCCAGAATTCCACAGCCAGCATTGCTGGCTGTGGAATTCTGGGAGTTGAAGTCCACATGCCTTAAAATTGTCAAGGTTGAGAAACACTGGCCTAAGTCATTCACACATTCAGCAATCAAAGTGTGAGTTGAGGAATATTTACTGTTTCTCAAGGATAAAACTTTTCTGGGTTGAGTGCAAGGAAATTCTGAAAAAAATTACAACAAGCTTGCTAATAGCTGAGATCTATATCTGATTCCATTCATTCAATTTAAACAATTCCACCTATGATGCGGAAACTTTGGCCAACCAAAAGCACTAGAAAATTTTCTTTAAAAAATATTTATGGACCGATGTCAATATATTTACATAGTAAATATTGTAAATGGAATATTTATGTAGTCACATTTTCTATGAGAACTAAGGATAGGTTGCTCATTGAACATAAAGTCAATGAGCAACCTAAACCAATCTAAAGAAAAGTAATTTACAATATGTCCTTCTTTGCAAATAATGATTCAAAAAATCAGTTTCCATGCAGCTTTGCTACTGAAGGAAAGCACCTGATATATTTGCAGTCTCTGCTAATTTTATATATATATAAAATGGGTAATGATTCGGTGAATTTGACCTTTCATTCTCCTAAATGGTAGATATTTGCAATTACTTTCCAGTCATAGTATTTATTCTAGAAAGCATATAAACTACTTTTCAGTTTTAAAATATTCCCAAAGTGGCAAGCAGCCATAGGATGCAACATAGCTGAGCATGAAGAAAAGCCAAACAGGAACAATTTAATTGCATTGCTGCAGAGTTAGA
>NW_015412649.1:0-1843 GCF_001527695.2 Protobothrops mucrosquamatus | reverse complement strand
ATTATTATTATTATTATTATTATTATTATTATTATTATTATTATTATTATTATTATTATTATTATTATTATTATTATTATTATTATTATTATTATTATTATTATTTGGAATAACTTGCTTCCAGAGGCTGTGGGTGCTCCATCACTGGAGGCTTTCAAAAAGAGAGTGGACAACCACTTGTCTGAAATGGTATAGGGTCTCCTGCTCGAGCAAGGGAGTGGACTAGAAGACCTCCAAGGTCCCTTCCAACTCTGTTATTTCTTCTTTTGTTATTCTGTTATTATTCTGTTATAGAATCCATTGTTGTACAAAAACCAGTGAATTGTCGTCTATTGTGTTTAAATAAGGTTTTTGTGATGTATGGGAGCATTAGGGCGGGAGGGTGGAATTTTGGACATGTAGAGAAGCAATTGCAGCAAAACTATTCAATGAAGAGTAAGGTGAAGATATACTATAGACCATTCCCTGATTGCTATGATTTTGCTTTTTTTTTTTTTTAACCTTTTGTGTGATGCTGTAAGGCATAAATCCTATCAATGTTGTAAAGGTTAAAGAGAAAATCTCAAATCATCCTAAACTGTTGTCAAATTTTAAAAGAACCTTTTGCCCAGAACTTCCAATTAGATTATGAATCTTACTATGAAAATCACTGTATGTAAAATGAATTTTAAGCAGCTCAATTCAGAAACTTAGAAAATCAGGGCTGTCTTTCCTATAGACAGGAGGAAACACATAGCTCTAGCTGTAGATTACACATTTCAAACTGCAAGATTACTTGTGGCCATATAGCACCCATTTTTAAATCCCTTTTATTACTTTATTATTGGAATTTCTACATGGATATGCTTATTAAGGCTATTCTTACTGTTTTGACATTCGTTATTGCAGGGTTAGTGTGAAAAGAAGGCACACTGGGCAAGATGGCCACATTACTGTTTTAAAAATATGTGTTGAGTTTCATAGTGAGAAAATATCTGCTGTAAATTCCATATAGGCCTTAGGAAGGGCAGCCAGCCGGTAAACGCTCAGCTCCACTCGGTCACCCCAACTCCACCCCGAAACAAGGGAATAAAGGGTCGTAAAAAGAAAAGAGGTACTGTGAGCAATGCAGTAGCAATGCAGGCATTCTTTATTCATAGAGCTGCCCTCTGCCCTTGAAAACCACCGGAAGCTTCAGCTGGTCCAGAATGCAGCAGCACAGACATTGGTGGACATGCCTTGGCTTTGCAAACTGCAATGTCTGCCAGTTTGCTTCTGGGTGTGATTCATGGTGCTTGGTAGCTGTTCTGTCCCCCGTCCGACTCACACCCCCCAACCAGTCAGCCGAGGGCTGAAAAACTGCTCAGCACAGTCAAATACAAAGGAACACTTGGCAGCAACTTCGTGACTGCCTGCCAAAGCCTTTACTGATAATACAAAACATACGATAAGTCCAGGATAAATAGCCGGAGTGCTTGCAACTGGAGATTCAGCAAAATTGTCCGTCACAAAAGTTTCACACGACACACCCCTGGCTTATATAGCCAGTGGGGTGTGGTCCAGTGACTCAGCTGAAATCTCTGGCACGGTGTTTCCGCTGCTGCGCACGCTTGTCCCTCCGACGCTGGCGTGGATCCAGCCAAGACGTATCCTCTTCAGAGTCCGATACACCTGGCTCCTGGCCGATCCCAGAAGCACCTGGCTCCTGGCCAATCCCAGAAGCACCGGGCTCCTGGCCAATCCCAGAAGCACCTGGCTCCTGGCCAATCTCCTCTTCGGCGGAAGGCACCGAAGGCCGCACCAGAGGGGAAGGTCCTGGAGAGGGAGGCCTGGCCATCTCCTCTCCTTCATGTTCAGAGCCTTC
>NW_015412648.1:0-1843 GCF_001527695.2 Protobothrops mucrosquamatus | reverse complement strand
AGAGAATCAAACTTAATGAGCTAAATTTGGGTTTTGGTTATAAAATAAAGGGTTTTCCTTTTCTTCTTTATATACAGTATAATACCTGAGTATTCCCCAGAATTAGTAAATTACTAAAATTAAAAAGAAGTGTCTTCTTCCTTTAGGGTTAAGAGATATAGTATTATATACATTATTCCCCACAGCAAAGAGAAGCAGAGATGGTTAAATTGATTCCTTTACCGAAAGAAGAGAATATACTTAATCTTGTCTATGTTTTAAAATTGCTTCTGGATTTTGTGCTTGCAATGAGAAAAAAAATGAAACTTTGATTCTGTTTTTGTAAACTAGATAGGCTTATTGTTATAGAAATAGCTTGTACATCTATTGTGTAAAAGCAAAAAGTTGTGGATATAATGTTGTTACCCTCTACTGTGCTAGAGTCGGAAGTTAGTGCCTTTTTCTTTTTTCTGTTCTCCTTTACACTATCCCCCTTCCCCCCTCCCTCTTCTTTTAGTTTTCCACGCTTTTTTCCCCTTGTATTTTATACTTTGATAAAAATTAATTAAAAAATTCAACTCAGAAAACCAGTAGATTTGTTTATGTATATCTGTAAATAGCTGCTTATAAACACTGGCTTTTTCCCTGAATATTCTGGGTTCTGTTTCACATTATCCCTAAGTGATGAGAAGATTCAGGGAAAACGTAGATCTTGATTTCTGTGGAGGCAGAAATAATTCATTCTTCTGCAATGTGTTGGATTTATTCATAAACATTGGCCAAGCAAATGATCAGTAGTAAATTAATTTTAAAGTAACTTGCCTGTCTTAACCTGCCTTCTTATTGTAAGTTTTGCTTGTAAAAATTCACTCCACTGCCATTGACAGCATTGTTGGAAGCAAAAGATTATTTGGTGAATATTAAGTTTATCAAATGGATTTTAGCAATGGTGAAAATGTTTAATATCTAAAGAATATTCGAAGCGGTGAATGCTCCAACACTGGAAGTTTTTAAGAAGAGACTGGACAGCCATCTGTCCGAAATGGTGTAGGGCAGTGGTTCTCAACCTTTCTAATGCCGCGACTCCCAACCGGTCGTAAGTCAAGGACTAAACCGGTTGTAAGTTGAGGACTAAACCGGTTGTAAATCGAGGACTAAACCTGTTGTAATTCAAGGACTACCCAACCGGTCGTAAGTCGAGGACTTTCCCTGCCCGGGAGCGCCGCGCATGCGTGGTTCTGCCCCCTGCGCCGGCCGAGGCGTAGCTGGCAAGCGGCAGAGATGGAGCAGGCCGACCGCCAGCTGGCCCAGCCCAAGGGAGGTAAGGCACCCGCCGGAAAAGGGGGAAAAATGGTAGACAGCCTTGCTTGGCGACCCCTGTGAAATGGTTGATTGACCCCAAATGGGGTCGCGACCCATAGGTTGAGAACCGCTGGTGTAGGGTTTCCTGCCTGAGCAGGGGGTTGGACTCGATGACCTCCAAGGTCCCTTCCAACTTTATTATTATTATTATTATTATTATTATTATTATTATTATTATTATTATTATTATTATTATTATTATTATTATTATTATTATTATTATTAATCTTCACTGGCCTAGTGGGAAAGGGTGATGCAGAGAACATCTTCAGATGCTACAATTGTCTGAGCTCTCATAGAATCTTACTGCTCTTCTAATTAAATCATTAGCAATAGAATAATAGTTAGTGTTAAATGAGTGAGATAATAACTTATTCCGTAGAAAGTTACCAACCTATTTCAATCACTTTAAAAGTTACTCTTGTAAGTTAACATAATTTCAACTTAATTTTTCTATAGATATCACAATTTGTCCTCTTTATTCATGCTGAACATGGATTGT
>NW_015412647.1:0-1843 GCF_001527695.2 Protobothrops mucrosquamatus | reverse complement strand
CACGGAGCGTCGGGAGTGACATATTGTCATCGCTTACACGCAGGGCTTTTCAACCAGTGGTACAGGTACCACCTGTGGTACATTGGCACCTGGCAGGTGGTACGCGACCATCCTAGAAAAGTGGTAGCGAGAGAGGGGAATGAGCTGCACCGGTGGCAGCACCGCACAAGCCTGAGTGAGAGATGGCTGGAGCTGCAGGACTGTCAGCGGAAGCCCCAGGATCAGCGCCAGGCTCCAGCTGGAGCTCGGCGCTGATCCTGGCACTTCTGCTGAGCCCAGAAGAAGCGCCAATCAGCTGGAATGTTGCAGCATCTCCAGGGTCTTGTGATTTACATTCAGATGCTTGGCAACTGATTCATATTTATGACAGTCACAGTGTCCCAGGGTCATGTGAAGTGACCAAAACCTGCTGCAACCACCCAGCAGACGGGGGGAATAAAAACCAAACACCCCCTCATCCCACCCCCGCTGCCAATCCTCAACAGAAATGCGCACAACAACGGAAACCTCAGACAGGAGGAAGAGCTCCGCCGGGCGGGCAGGCAGATGTCTTGCTCGGCTGTGGCTTGGGGGGCACTTTTTTCAGTGCCATTGTAACTTCAAACAGTCACTAAGCAAACTGTTGTAAGTCGAGGATTACCTGTACTTTATCACTTTTTCCTTTTTTTTTGTCATCAAGTTTTTGACCCCTTGCTAGGCGACTGGTGGTACTCGGATGTTGCCATATCCTAAAAGTGGTACAATGGGTGAAAAGGTTGAAAAGCCCTGGCTTACGGCATCGAAACATTGAGTCTTATACAAGCATCTTTTTTACTGCTGCATAATGCAACATTTGCTTGTTCCTTCGGGTTCCTCCGCTTCATTGCCTCTCTTGTTAATCTTTAACATTTATAAAAAATTATACCGCTGACTTACTTTACAGAGAAAGTCCTTCTGGGTTTTTGAAAAGGTGGTTTTTTTTTTAATTTTTGCCAAGAAAACCACATTTAACAGGGAAGTCTGGTCTGATGCAGAACTTCCAGCAAAGGATTTTGGCGAGGTCTTAAGAGATAATTAATTATGCACAGGTGAGCTATGTTAATTGTCCCCTCCGTAAATAGGTTGGGCTGGTAGGCCAACTCTTCTAGCTCAACTTGCATCTGTTATGTAGATATTACTAGGATATAAGAACTATTCTCCTTTTGAAATGTGGATAATTTACTCACCAATATTCAAAGTTAATCGAGTTAAAAAGCTGGATAGTGTAGTTGAAGTAGACCTGGATAGTGATTTCATGCGTGATGTTTAGAACTTCTAAAGTGGTTTGCAGTTCTCTCTGTGATGAATTTGATTGGCTTCAGAATTAAGTTCAGACAGGTTCTTTATGAGCTTGATCTCTCCCCTCTTATCAGGTGCTTCCAGGATTTTCCATTTGTTTGGGAAATTGCAACTGCACCCTCTGCTCTTTTCTACTTAAAATTATAATATCTCAGCATCCTTAGTAATGCAAAGCTGTTTCCTAGAAATAGGCAGCATGAATCTTGAAAACCACCTACTATAGGTGCCCATCAGCGAATAGAAGAATAGAATAGAATAGAATAGAATAGAATAGAATAGAATAGAATAAGGAATAGAATAGAATAGAATAGAATAGAATAGAATAGAATAGAGTAAGGAATAGAATAGAATAGAATAGAATAGAATAGAATAGAATAGAGTAAGGAATAGAATAGAATAGAATAGAATAGAATAGAGTAAGGAATAGAATAGAATAGAATAGAATAGAATAGAATAGAATAGAATAGAATAGAATAGAGAAAGGAATAGAATAGAATAGAATAGAATAGAATAGAATAGAATAGAA
>NW_015412646.1:10536-12379 GCF_001527695.2 Protobothrops mucrosquamatus | reverse complement strand
GCTATGTACAACTATATTTGTAATTACTATAAACTAGGAATCAGAAGGAGCCTATTAGCTTCTCACAAAAGTGTGTGCCTTCTAATAAAAAGTTTTAATCTGGAAAGATGCTATCAGATGCCTGATTTTTTACTATCCCAGACTAACGCTGATCTCATACAATGTAAACAAGGAGTATTTATTTACCCACTAATTTAGTGACAGAGTTCCTTTCCAACTACCAGGTCTGAAAAGGAATGGTTGCTGAGTGAACACATGACAGAAAGAAAAAGAGAGAAAATTCTCTTATACAGCTATACCAAGGCTTATTCATTTATATTTCACATTTCTGAACTGCCCATCTCCCTCAGAGAGGGATTCTGGTTGATGTACAATAAAGCATCAAAATATTATTTATTTTATTAATTTATTTATTTATTTTATTAAATTTATATCCCGCCCTTCTCCTTACGGACTCAGAAAAATTAAAATGTTAAAGTTAAATAGTACAATTAATTTAAAAAATATATATAACATTTTTCAAGAATAATTGCACCCTGTTAAAATAATTTGACAAAGGCAAAAAGGGAGGTCTTTCTTTGTTTTTTCTTGAAAACGTTTCTTGGATGAGAAGCAAAATGTTTTCAAAGAAAAAAACTAAGGAAGTCCATTTGCCTTTTGAACAGCCCTTTGGGACAACCATCATGATTTAGAAACTCCCATGGACATTACAATAAGAAAATAAACACTGGGTTTTCCAAATTGCATGATCTCCTAGAACATTTTTAACATCAGTCTCCACTAAATTCTGAGGAACACTTTAAAATTCCTCTTTCTTTTCCATCAAAGAATGGTAATATCAACATGATATTTTTATTACTTTTTTGTTAAATTAAGTTCAAAGAGTTTCTCCATCTCCTGGGAATATATAACAGCTATAAAAATTTCATCTTCCTTGTTTTTCTCTTGATAATATTGAAGACCTTAAATGTAATGGTTTGAGTTCCCCTTTTTAACAGTTGTAGAAAAAAAACCTGAATTTTTCCAGTTTGTTTTCTCTTGGGGATCATCCCTGAAGAAGGCTGCCAAGTGTGAATTATTGAAACAAAGGGCTTATAAAGTGAGAGATCTCAACACTCTGTTTATGCTGCTAACATTAAGGAGGGGGAAAAAAACTTTAATTTCTCTTTTATTGCAGCCCTATTATTATGGAAAGAGCATTATCTGAAGAACTATTCAACTATAAAGGATATAATGTATCAACAGAATTAATGAAACTTGACCTTCTTGAGTCAGTAGAAGATTTTGAAGTCAGAGACAGTGATATATTCATAGTCACTTATCCAAAATCTGGTAAGAATTCTGTAATATGATATGAGAAATGTATATTTGAATTTCATACTGTAACTAAACTTTCTCTTGGGGAAGTTTCATTCTGCCCCTCTTTATGTTCTAAGTAAGCCTTCTTGTTGGAAATCATTCTGCAATTATCAAAAGTTAATAAAACCGCTAAAAGGGCTTTTTTTAAAAAAAATATTAAATAAATCTGGAATTAGTGGAGCTAAGAGCATCTAAGTAATCCTCCATGTTGGTATCCTTTACTAAGCAAGGGAATTCTGCATAATTAGGGTCTTGTTTACAGCATGCTTTGAAACTATTGTAACATATAAAAGATTGAACTCTTTCTTCCTCTGCTTGACCCAAGAGAAAGAAGGAACTTTTTCTATACTATAGCTTGGTGGTCTTTACTATTCACCCCACCACTTCCTCCATACTCTGACTCACATCTATCACCTAGAAAAAAAGAGGTCATGATAGCTACCTTTTTGTTTTGTATTCAGGGGCTTTTTAGACAGAAGAATTT
>NW_015412646.1:0-1460 GCF_001527695.2 Protobothrops mucrosquamatus | reverse complement strand
ACTGTTTGGGCCATGCTAAGGTATGCAGTCCCATGGCCTTTATATAAGTAGAAATATTGCTTCCAGATCCAATAATGCAGTAAGAGTCCATTCTGTGACCCCTTGTGCAAGAACTGATTGTTTTTGTTAAGCAAAGAACCATTTAATTTTAACCATGCTTATGTTATATATCCTCTTTCTGCTGAAAAATTGTCCAAACTAATGTATTACTATAAAAACCTCAGTTGTGACTATTGCTGAGACTAAAACCTGCTCTTTTACTTACTGCCTGATGAATAAATGTGCTATGAGAGAATAAAGGTAGCAGTTGGATATTGTGGGAAGACAGGACAGTGGTTCCAAAATTGTACTAGATACATAGGGCCAAAATGATGATCAGCACTGGCATTCGTGGGACAATCATGGTGGGCAGGTCTGTGGGGATTCAGCATCAATGCTGGGGGTCTTTTCAGGAGAAGACACTACAGACTAGGGTCAATAATTGATTGATTCTTCAATCTGCTCCTTTTTCCTCAGGAACTGTTGGAGACTGGAAGAATATTATGACAGTATCACAAAATGAATGGTTTGACGAAATTCTTCAGGCACAAATGAAGGATATGCCGCTCAAATTCATCTGGGATCTAAAGGAAATACAATCTACTCAGAATGGGTAGCTGCAGGAACCTCTCCAGGAAGAAGCAGAGCAGAAATGTTCAACACAGCCATAATATGTATATGTAGTTTAAGCTGTTACAGTACACCTATGGTCACGCCATCTTTTTCAAAATGCTGAAAACATCCTATAATTTATCACCACAAATGGGTCAAGATAGACCAGAATGATTTCATAAATGTTTTCCAATATAAATGATCAGGTCCAACAATGTGTCCTGCCATTCTGTTGGAGGGGGAGGAAGGTTGGCATTTTGGGGATTCTTTCGCTTTTGCTTCATGGTTGGGAAATAGGGAGGCGGAGACACGGCACACTCCCTCCCAGCTGGTTCCAGGCAGGTTCAAAGGCCGTCATGCCCTGAGAGTATTCTGTTATTTGCCTTGCACCTCAGTGTTACCAAACCATCTTCTTGGTTGCCAGTGGACTGGTCAGGGTGTCTGGGATTGGGGAAAATGAAAGAATTGCTTTGTGCTTTGTGTGGGACTTTCAGAATCTGTGTGACTCTACTGCAACCACTTTCTCTCAGTAAAAGTTCTTTTGTTTCAACTCAATGGATTCAAGAGTCTTATTTCTTGAGGGACTAGCTGGGCCAGGTTCTTATATTAAGTGGAATCTGCAAAATCGGTCGACCTGGAGAGGCGTAGAGCCCTACTGTGGATACCGGACACAAGATGTCAGCTCAAGGCAGCAACTAGGAGGAAGCTGTGTGCTGGGGGGAATCCAGGGCTCCTGCCAGGACTGACCTCTCCGAGTGGAGGTTGGGAGCCTGGGTGACTCATTGAGACCCAAGTGGTCCATAGGCATC
>NW_015412645.1:0-1843 GCF_001527695.2 Protobothrops mucrosquamatus | reverse complement strand
CGGCCGGCCTGGCGTAGTTTGGATTGTGTTTCATTGGGGGGTTTTGTATGGGTGTGTTTTTAGAACAGGCCTATTATTCAATTCGATTTTAAAACAGAAACTATTTATTTATTCGTGGTTTTTAGTATCGCCTGTTCACCGCCCTGAGTCCCGCAAGGGAGATAGGGCGGTATATAAATTTAATAAATAAATAAATAAATAAATAAATAAATAAGTGTTGCGAACTTGTTTGGCACATTTTTTTAAAAAAAGTGCAGTTGTTAACTTAGTAAGACGGTTGTTAAATGAATCTGCCTTGCCCATTGATTTTGCTCGTCAGGAAGTCACAAAAAGGGGATCACAGGATCCCGGGACACTGTGACCGTCATAAATATGAGCCGGTTGCCAAGCGTCTGAATTTTGATAACGTGGCCACGGCGATGCTGGAACAGTTGTTAAGTGTGAAAAATGGTCCTGTCACTTTTTTCAGGGCTGTCGTAAGTTTGAATGGTCACTAACTTGAACTGCCGAATGTCAAGGACAAAATACATCTCCTGCAATTTTTCTTAATAATAATAACAATAATAACAATAATAACAATAACAATAACAATAACAATAACAATAACAATAACAATAACAATAACAATAACAATAACAATAACAATAACAATAACAATAATAATAATAATAATAATAATAATAAAGTTGGAAGGGACCTTGGAGGTCATCGAGTCCAACCCCCTGCTCAGGCAGGAAACCGTGTACCATTTCGGACAAATGGCTGTCCAGTCTCTTCTTAAAAACTTCCAGTGTTGGCGCATTCACCGCTTCTGGAGGCAGGTGGTTCCACTGGTTAATTGTCCTCACTGTCAGGAAATTTCTCCTTAGTTCTAAGTTGCT
The DNA here is from genome assembly GCF_001527695.2 of Protobothrops mucrosquamatus. Taxonomy (NCBI): domain Eukaryota; kingdom Metazoa; phylum Chordata; class Lepidosauria; order Squamata; family Viperidae; genus Protobothrops; species Protobothrops mucrosquamatus. The sequence continues at coordinate 962 of NW_015412645.1, read as the reverse complement.
TCTCTCCTTGATGAGTTTCCATCCGTTGCTTCTTCTCCTGCCTTCAGGCGCTTTGGAGGATAGCTTGACTCCCTCTTCTTTGTGGTAGCCCCTGAGATACTGGAACATTGGCTATCATGTCCCCCCTCGTCCTTCTCTTCGTTAAACTAGACATACCCAATTCCAGCAACCATTCCTGATATGTTTTAGCCTCCAGTCCCCTAATCATCTTCGTTGCTCTTCTCTGTACTTTGTACTCTGTACTCTGTACTTAAGTCTTGTAGAGTTGTATGCACTCCTCTTTTGATCTTAATTAGTTGTGATTATTTGGGGGGGGGTTTATTTGCTGGTCTATGACCAAATAAAATTGATTGATTGATTGATTGATTGATTGAGAGGAGTTTTCTAAGTTCCTATCTTACGTTCCTAAAGACGGTGCGTAATTTGAACTCCTTGGATTGATGTCTGATTATGAAAGCCGCTGGAAAAGCTGTTTGCTAAAAGCAGTAAAATCGTGAAGAGGGAAACTGCCGCAGAATTATTATTTTTTTAAAGGCATTTCCAGCCCATTACACAAAAATTACCTGAAGGGAATTTTAGCTAGGCCGTTTGCGTCAGGCAACAGCTGTCACGGAGAAAAATTCCACTCAATGTGTCACGATGGCACTGAGGGGAAAACAGGAAAATGGTTTTAATTTTGCAATCTCCTTTCTCTCTCCCAGCAGACAGACCTTCTGAAACTTCATACAGACCCAGGAATGAGGGCTGTAAAATTAAAGACCCCGGGTCCTATAAAAATGTCGCGAGCTGCAGGCTTCCACATTCGGTGGACAGATCATCTGTGACTCCATAAAGAACCCCATTTTTAAAAAATAAATAAAAGCTTTTCCGTGCATGTAGAAAACACCCTATATTCCAAAACATCTTAAACTACAAAAGGCTGGGGTTTTTTTTAAAAAAAATAAAATTTATTTTATTTCTCT
>NW_015412644.1:0-1843 GCF_001527695.2 Protobothrops mucrosquamatus | reverse complement strand
TTTCATTCCTCTGAACTCTTCCCTTTCTGGATCCTTGTACAGAAAGACCATGTCATCTCCATGGGCAGGGATGGGCTGCTGATAACATGGAACCTCCAGGGAGTGGAAGAGACTCGGTTCTTGGCTCACCCGAGTCAGACCAACGGCTGCACTGGCTTCCGGGATCCATGTAAGAGATTTCTTGGCACTGTTCTGCAAAAATGTGACTCTTGTTTTAGAAATCTAGAAGTGGGGAATGTGAAATTCCTGCCTGCATTGTTTACCTGAAATGCAAATGAATCTTTGGTTGTGTATAACTTTATATCGGGGTTTAATTTTGATGCAGACGATGCTTCCCGTTGGGGAAAATATACATTAAAATGTACTTTAATTTGGACATGCCATCTTCCATTAAGCCCAGAGACAGGCACACAGAAACGCTACATTTTTTGATCTAGCAGTTTGATCTAGTGGTTAATGCACCAGGCTAGAAACAGGAGACTGTGAGTTCTAGTTTTTCCTTAGGACTAGGATACCCGGCGAAGTGACTTCCAGTCACACTCTCTCAATCTCACCTCACCGCATTGTCGTTGTAGGGAAAAATAGGAAGAGAAAAGTGTGTTGGATATATTCGCCGCCTTGATTTATTTGTAAAAATAATAAAGGCAGGATAGAAATAAATAAAAATAACCTTGCAGTGAAGTTGAGGCGCTAAAGGAATTAAACAGGACACTTCATTGTATTTAGAGCAATTCATAATATTTGGATGGGCCTTTCCTATTGATTACCCACTGTAGAGCTGGTATGAAAACATTTCGTTTTTATCCTCCGCAGGGCAGAAAGACTTTATGTTGGCTGCAGCTGGTGCTGATGGCACTGTGAAAATTTGGAGGCCCTTGACGGTAAGAAAGGAGGGGAATCTTTATTTTCTTTTTTTAAGAATCCATAATAACAACAACAACAACAACAACAACAACAACAACAACAATAATAATAATAATATAAAGTTGGAAGGGACCTTGGAGGTCATCAAGTCCAACCCAATGCTCAGGCAGGAAACCCTATACCATTTCGGACAAATGGCTGTCCAGTCTCTTCTTAAAAACTTCCAGTGTTGGAGCATTCACCGCTTCTGGAGGCAGGTTGTTCCACTGGTTAATTGTTCTAACTGTCAGGAAGTTTCTCCTTAGTTCTAGGTTGCTTCTCTCCTTGATTAGTTTCCATCCGTTGCTTCTCATCCTGCCTTCAGGTGCCTTGGAAAATAGCTTGACTCCCTCTTCTTTGTGGCAGCCCCTGAGATACTGGAATACTGCTATCATGTCCCCCCTCGTCCTTCTCTTCGTTAAACTAGACATACCCAATTCCAGCAACCGTTCCTTATATATGTTTTAGCCTCCAGTCCCCTAATCATCTTTGTTGCTCTTCTCTGTACTCTTTCTAGAGCAGAGCTTTTCAACCAGTGGTACGGGTACCACCTGTGGTACATTGGCACCTGGCAGGTGGTACGCGACCATCCTAGAAAAGTGGTAGCAGGGGAGGGGAATGAGCTGAACCGGTGGCAGCACTGCACAAGCCTGAGCGAAAGACGGCTGGAGCTGCAGGGCTGTCAGGGCTCAGCGGAAGCACCAGGATCAGCACCAGGCTCCAGCTGCAGCTCAGCACTGATCATGGCACTTCCACTGAGCCCAGAAGAAGCGCCGATCAGCTGGAATGTTGCAGCCTCTCCAGAGTCTTGTGATTTACATTCAGATGCTTGGCAACTGATTCATATTTATGACGGTCACAGTGTCCCAGGGTCGTGTGAAGTGACCAAAACCTGCTGCAACCACCCAGCAGACAGGGGGAATAACCCCCCCCCCCCCCC
>NW_015412643.1:0-1843 GCF_001527695.2 Protobothrops mucrosquamatus | reverse complement strand
AATCCACCCCGAAGCCACGGATGATCTCCCCCAGCGGCTTCACATAAATATTGAACAGAAGTGGAGAGAGGACCGACCCCTGTGGGACCCCACAAGTTAGGGGTCTTGGGGTCGACCTCTGTCCCCCTGCCAATACAGACTGCATACGGTCGGTGAGGAAGGAAGAGAACCACCGCATCACGGTGCCCCCCATTCCCAATGTTTGGATTGGATGGCCTCGGTTAGCAATTTAAGGAGCTGAAACGGAGGACTTGATTGGAACTGGGTTTTAAGTGGTGTAAAAAATAGTAATAATGGAAATGCCCAAATAAGAAAGCAAGAGATGGGTTGTTTTTTTTTACCCTCCAAGCTTGACGAGGGTCCAGGGCTTTACAATATTCTTCAACCTTGGCAACTCTTAAGATGGATGGACTTCAACTCCCAGACCCTGTTGGGCAATTCTGGGAGTGGAAATCGATCCTTTTTAAAGTTGCTAAATTCTCAGTGCAGCTGCTGCTTTTTTAAAACAGTCCCTTGGTTTGGTCCACCTTGCCATACATTTAAAAAAAATATGGCTCACGTAGGCAGGCCTGTGTGGAAAGAAAGAAAAAAAAAAAGCCACACTTTCTTAAATGAGTCATTTTAAAACCTGACCGGTTCAAGGTAGAGTTGAGTTCAGTCGCATTTACTTTGAATAAGCAGGAAAAAACAAACGACTCTTTTTTTCTTTTTCCTACCGTTGTTTCCATCACCGTCCAAACCGTCTCTTTGATCCTCCTTCCTTCTCTCTGCAACACAACTTGGGGACCCCCGGTGGGAGTTTAGACGATGCACAGAAACCTCTGTGAGGAAGGGAGGGGAAAAAAGAGGGGAGGGGGATTTACTATCCTTTGCAAAAAAAAAAAAAAAAACCGAGCGTGCTCGCTGTCCTGCAAACCAGATGGCTGAGGAGTGACTTCAGGGCCAAAAAATTCTTCTTCCCCGGGTTCCTGTTTAGCCCTGTCTGCCTGCCAGCCTGTCTGTCTTGTGGTCACAGCCGCCCGCCCTGCACGCAGAAGTTACACGGGGTGAAGTTGGAAGAGCTAGTGCACTTTAGGCGGAGCTGCAAAAAAGTAGGTCACTGGGTCAGGAACAACAAGTTCTGACGGTTTTGCAACCGCCTCCCACCCCAACCCCGTGTTTATACGGGGTGGGGTGGGGTGGGGTGTGTGTGGGGTGAAATGGGTCTCTTTCCTTCCCTCCCTCCCTCCCTCTGTGGGTAAAAGACAGAAGAGAAAGGGACCACCGCTGTGCCAAAAGAAGTGCCATCCGATTGAACCAGCATTTGCTTTCAATCAGGGCTAGAGAAAGCATTCCCTGTTTCATTGATAGTTGTTGCTCTTATTATTATTATTATTATTATTATTATTATTATTATTATTATTATTATTATTATTATTATTATTATTATTATTATTTTTTGAAAAGGAAGCAATTGTTTGAAAGCCGCGAAGGCTGAGAAACATCCAAGTGGCTGCTTTATATCCTTTATTTTCAACAAGTTTGCTTAAACCGGTTAGCCAGGCCAGGCCAGGAGGAATTTTTCTAACTGGGAGGTAGGGTGAAAAAGCTTTTAGTCTTTTTTTCTCATTAGTTTCCACCCCGTTGTGATTTAGCCCTGGTGGATGGATGGATGGATGGATGGATGGATGGAGTGGGGTTTGGGCTAGTTTGGGAGTTGGCTGCCTTACAGAATAACAGACTAGGAAGAGTTGGAAGGGACCTCGGAGGTCTTCTAGTCCAACCCCCTGCTCAAGCGGGAGACGCTCTACCAGTTCAGACAAATGGCTGCCCAATCTGGATGGCAGCGATCACGTGACCGACA
>NW_015412642.1:0-1843 GCF_001527695.2 Protobothrops mucrosquamatus | reverse complement strand
ATGAAGCAAAATACACACAGAGGGCATGAAAACAGTAAGACCTTTAAGGAAAAAAATGCCTGCTTCTGAGTCAGAACTGTGAAGATTTTGGTGTTGTGAACATGATGGTGCCTGTTCAAATCAGGTATGATTCATTGCAAAAATCACAAATTGACTTCATCGCAGTGGGTGTCCCAAATATGAGACTATAAGCATGGAGGAATGTAGAAATAACCATAGAATGATTTCACCCAGGCCGCTGTCGCTCCATTTTGCATACTGTGAAAAATATGAATATTTCACATCCTGAGATAAAGACAGTTGGCAGGTTGCCCACAAAAGCAGTCTTGTATTTGTCAGTCTCCCAAAGCTACATGAATGCAATGTTGCTATAGCATTCCCTCGTCTGCTTTGCTGATTTACACAACAGAAATGCATGGCACACTACTTTTCTTTTCTTCTTTTGTTTTCTGACATATTTACAGACAGAAGGGAGCACCTTTGACCGTTCAAGTGACAGGAGCATATCATGAATAACCTTGGCCCCAGTCCAGCTGATTGACCCTTGGCTGTTCTTCAACTTTCTGGCACAAAGAAGTGTATCCTAAGCCATTGCTGGATATATATTTTTTTTCTTCTGAAGGTGGCAGCCCAGAATTAAGACACAACCTGTTAGTTTTCCCTTTGGTCTCTCCTATTCTCTCTGGGATTCTCTCATTCTGAAGTAAATTGCAGTTGGGTAGGCGGTTTGAATAAGCCTGGACCTCCCTCCTAGCCATGCTTTCCCACTTGAAGGTAGAGCAGACAAATCAAAATATATTGAGAGTACGGCTAACCCCATTATACTACCTGCCTTTAATGCTTTGACATACAAGGGAGTTAGGATGGAAGAAACGCTGTGATCACCAACCTTTTTTCCTACTCAAATGTCTTCCCTGCTATGTGTTAAATTCACATAAAACCTAATATGTTAGAAAAGGTCAGTGAGTACAGCTCCTGTGCCTGAAAGAGTCAGAGTTAAGTTTAATTTCAAAAGAAACATGATGTCAAGTAAGAAAGATAGAAAAAGATGGATTGCGCAGCTGGGCATGAATGAAGAAGAAGGCTGCAGCTTCCAGAGCTATTCAAAGATTTTAAATAGGGATGTGCATAAAATGGAAAGAAATGTTTGGTTTCAAACCTGGAACAAACCACTCCATTTTTGGAAGTTTTGGCAACCACCCGTTCAACCAAACCCAAATTTGGATTGTTTTGATTGGTCCAGGTTTCAGGTATAAGAAAAGATGACTAAACAAAGGCTACCTAAAGTGGCCAGTTTGATCTAGTGGTTAAACTATCAGGCTAGAAATCAGGAGACTGTGAGTTCAAGTCCTGCCTCTGATATGAAAGCTAACTGGGTAACTTTAGGCCAATCATCAGGAGACTATAAGCCCTAGTCCTTCTTTAGGCATGAAAACCAGCTGAATGTCAGGTGCAAATAACCAGGAGCATTCATTTATTTCAAAGCACAGAAGAGTTTATTATTGCCACCTATGCACAAGAATCCAATCAACTAATGGTCAAAGCTAAATTGGTGCTAGATAAGGGTCAATGGAATTCACACGGGGGCTGGATTTGGGTCTCTTATGGTATTTGCAAGGTATTTGCAAGACCGCCTCCTACCAAACACCTCCCTTCGACCAGTCCGCTCCCACAGAGAGGGCCTCCTTAGAGTGCCGTCGGCCAGACAATGCCGGCTGGCGACCCCCAGGGGGAGAGCCTTCTCTGTGGCAGCTCCTGCCCTCTGGAATGACCTACCCCCCCGACCTACATACAGTTGCGGACCTGCGCCTTTTTCGCCGAGCCCTGAAGGCCCATCTATTCC
>NW_015412641.1:0-1843 GCF_001527695.2 Protobothrops mucrosquamatus | reverse complement strand
TCAAACAACTTTACCCAGCATTTGTAACTATACATATCTGCCTCCCACATACATTTGAGGGTAAAGCAAATGACAACACATTTGAATGACCCCCTAAAAAAACCTGCTTCCATGCCTCTTTAAAACTGCCCCCCACTTCTGCCACAGAATAAATTCATGAGGCACCAACATTATTCAGTGTTTTCAGTTTCTGCTGGAGCCTTGCCTCCTGCTGCCATCTCCATTGTAGGTTGCCCAGAATAACTGCAATTTTTCAGGCTCATCACAAAAGCAGAATTTGTTGAGATGATAATACTTCACGGGGCTTGCCAGAATAGCACAATGGGTTAAATTTCTGCCTTTCAAAACAGTGGAAATTCTGGAAGGGAGGGTTATAAATTCAGGAACAAAGTTGAAAGACAATGAGTGAGGAATGATTGGCTGTCATTCTCAGAATTTGGCCACTATGACCGAAGGGCCTACAAATTCAACATCATTGTATTTGTGGATGATGACGTGCAAGAACTGTGGGTTTGGTTTAAGGCTGCCAGGAATATTGTAATTTACAGAGAGAATTCACATCTCTATGGCAGAGCAAAACATTCCAAGTGGAACAGAAGAATTCAAGTAGCTAGAGGCTAACATTTCCTTTTAAGAAGCTCCTAATGAAATACAGATTTTAAAACACTTTTGTAGGCCACTTTGTATGTCTCCCAAATTATAGACCCTAGCTAGCTTGTACTTATGAAATAAGAGCTGTAGTGACTCAGTGGTTAGAATGCAGTACTGCAGGCTAATTCTATTGACTGCCAGCTTCCAGCAATTTGGCAGTTCGAGTCTCACTGGCTCAAGGTTGACTCAGCCTTCTGTCCTTCTGAGGTCGGTAAAATGAGGACCCAGATTGTTGGGGGCAATATGCTGGATCTGCTTAGAGAGGGCTGTAAAGCACTGTGAAGTGGTATATAAATCTAAGGGCTATTGCTATTGCTATGAAATCATCCATTATGAATGGAACCTGAGGCCTTAGTTACCTTTATTGAATGTTTTGTGGTTCTAATAGATACAAGGAAGACATCTACTTTGAAGGCCTCCATCCTTGAGGTTTAGTTCTGTTATCTTCTCAGGACTTTTTCTGAATTGGATGAGATCCTCCTTGGTGAGTGAAATGCAGCTCTGATCCGGCGACGGCTTCGTCGTTTCGCAGAGTAGGTCTTCACCTTTCTACAATGGGCTTTTTGCTTTGCAAGGAGGTTGTCCTTGTAGTATGGGCTGACTTGCACTTTTACTGGAGGAGGAAGCCCTCTCTTTGAAGGTCTGCATCTTTTAGGAGCTCTTTCGTCGAGAGAACTTTGGGCTGTCTTAAAAATGGATGCAGCCGTATTCTTGCAGTTTCTGCTGGATCTCCTTAAAACAGAAGCAGATCCCTGATTGGAGTCGTGTGATTCTCGAGAAGTAGAATTACTTTTGCTACCAGCAGAACTTGATTTTTTGGCAGCAGAAAGGGCTCGTGGACAGAGATTTGGTGTTCTTTCAACAGATTTGCTTTGGCTGATGGATCGCCTTGAGGGCTTTTGTCCTGCCTTTAATTTCTGATGGGATCTCTTGGGCTTTCTTCTAATTTTTCCAGCCTTCCAGCTCAAACTCTTTGCTTCTTCAGTTTTTCCTTTTGCCTTTTCGGAAGCAGGCATCCCTGCCTTCTTTATCCTTGCGGCTTTCTCCAAGTTTCTGGATATTTTGGTGATCTTTTCCTGGTACTTCCTGACTACAAAAAAACTTGAGCCATTGCCACTTGTCATACGCACCAGGGCACCTTTAGACACCAAGGACTGTAGCTTCCTCTTGATTCTAGGATAGTGCCTCCTCA
>NW_015412640.1:0-1843 GCF_001527695.2 Protobothrops mucrosquamatus | reverse complement strand
TAGCAAGGGTAGCAGAATATACTGATTAACATTATCCATTCAAGAGGCGGAAATCTATAGATGACCAATGCTGTAGTTCATAGGAAACAAAAATCAAGCCGGATCAGAACTGAATTGCCTTTTATATGGTTCAAAAGTGGTTAAAAATGCAGCCCTGTCAAATTAAAGAAATTTAATCAGAAAGCTAAAAAAAAAAAAAGTAAAGGAAATTTTTTTATCAGACAGTGCTGATGATCAGAAAGGGAGATTTTCTTTTAACACCCAAATTTAGAAGCAAATAAAATAAAACCATAAAGGGAAGTGACAGAGAAAATAACTCCCTTTTCTTTTCTACAAATGATAAAAGCAATGCACATAAATAGAAGTGAATTGAATTTCCACTTCATTTGTTGAGATTTACCCCTTTGAACTATGAGATGCAGGCCTTGGAGAATGGGTGTTCCTTTTTCTACTGATAAAGCAGGAAATCAGAGGTTTAATTAACCATTATTATAACATTTGTCTCACCTATTTCTTTTTTCTTTCAGTGATAAACTGCCTGACATCCTGGAAAAAGGACCAAATGAAAACCTGAGAAGAGTTTCTTAAAAGCCTGTGAATTGTTATAAAATAAACTGACCCTCGACCGGATCCATCTGAAGTATGTATTTCTGAAGAGGGATTAACTCTTTGATGATAGATCAGCACTTTGAAAGAAAATGTACAGTCAGGTAATACCTTGTCCAACTGTACTAAGGATTTATTCAGCTAAACAGATGGAGGCTTCAAAGTGTTGGATCCCAACAACTTCAACTAGCTCAACAGCCTGAATCCCACTGATTAAGAGTTGTTTCGACAGCTGCACCTTAAGCTGAGAAAATATTCATCTTCTTTGCTGCAACCAATGATATAATATTGCTAGTAAATGCCTAATTTCAATTAGAGTCCTTGTATTATTTAGGTTAAGCAACTACCATGGCTGAGGATCAGTATCCTGGTTACTGAAATTGCAGTTGTTCTTTCAAAGTTCTATATCTTTCTTAATGTCAAAAATGAGGAATGCGAACCCTCAAAAAGCTGGCACAAATAGAAGATTTCATAATGATTTGGAGTGATTTCAATGTCCCATTTCTGGGTCTGGAGACAGCTTAGGAATTCATGGTTACCATGATGATCGTGGCCATGTGCCCAGTTATTACCAGCCCAATCTAGATATCTGGCCACATACTGGATCTGGGCTTCATACTGGGGCAGATAAGATATTATCTGGTTCTGGGGAATTCCTTATTGTAGACCTTGTAAAAATAGATTAATGGGAGCCACCAGTCAACATAGTGAGGAGCAATCAAGAAGGCCTATTCCACAACCTGATGGATTCAGAAGATTTTCAAATGGTACCAGGCCTTTGAAGTAGAGCTGGTCAAGAAATTGACAAGAAATCCCAGGAATGCTCTATTAGGATCTGGATACAGAGAAACAGACTGAACAACATAATAATAATAATAATAATAATAATAATAATAATAATAATAATAATAATAATAATAATAATAATAATAATAATAATAATAATAATAATAATAATAATAATAATAATAATAATAAAGTTGGAAGGGACCTTGGAGGTCATCGAGTCCAACCCCCTGCCCAGGCAGGAACCCTACACATTTCAGACAAACGGCTGTCCAGTCTCTTCTTAAAAACTTCCAGTGTTGGAGCATTCACCACTTCTGGAGGCAGATTGTTCCATTGGTTAATTGTTCTAACTGTCAGGAAGTTTCTCCTTAGTTCTAAGTTGCTTCTCTCCTTGATCAGTTTCCACCCATTGCTTCTCGTCCTGCCTTCAGGCGCCTTGGAGAATAGC
>NW_015412639.1:0-1843 GCF_001527695.2 Protobothrops mucrosquamatus | reverse complement strand
AAGGAAGGAAGGAAGGAAGGAAGGAAGGAAGGAAGGAAGGAAGGAAGGAAGGAAAAAAAGGCAACGTCTAAACGTTTATGGGGACATTCTCCTGCCTGTGTGGGCAGGGATTTCTTTTTTTTTTTAATGGGAGTTTGACTGATTAAACTAGGGAACTTCCCCAACAAAAAGCAAGAGGGGTGTGTGTGCACGCACGCCTTTTCCCAGCCTGAAGGCTGCTAACCGCGTCCCCTTCACACGCTTCAGAAGATAGAGGCTGTAGCCTTAGCAAAGCCCTGCTTTTGGGCCAGGCGGCGGAGGAATGACCCTCAGCGCTCTTTTTTGGATCGGAAGGGGGTATCCCTTACCAGGATCAGACGAGGCGAAGATGTCGAAGGAGGAAACCACTAAAGATCTCTAGGCTTGGGAAGGATGGAAAGAGAGACTTCAGGTTCGGGAGGGAGGGGGGGAGAATCTGGTTGATCCTGCGCCGTCCTTCTCGGATCCCAACGACCACTGGGAGCGAGGGAAGCAGGCAGGGAATGAAAGGGCGGAAACATCGCGCGGAGTTTTCTAAGTTTCTTTCCTCTAGAGCGAACCTCCCCTAGCAGATGGCGGAGGACGGACCCGGAGTGCTCCGTGCGAGGATGCGGGCTCTTAATTTCTTTCCGTCTTCTCCCGTTCCCCCGTCCTCACCCCCGTGGCTTGGGGTTTGAGCCCTGTTGAAGCCATATTTACTTTCCGCCGGGACCGCGGGGCTTAGGTTGCTATCCCGGGAGTCCTGGACGCGGGGAACATAAAACCTTGGGGACAGTGGGTTGGCTTCTACTTTTAATACTTGTGAGAAATACAGTACTTAACGCCTTAAGGGACTTCGCTTGCTTTCAGAAAGGATTTGCCGTAGTCCCTGGGAAACTTTACAAAAGGCAGGACAGAAAGAACGGCTAAGGTGCTTTTTCTTACAGATGGGCCGGGGTTGGGATGGGGGATGGGGGGAGGCTAACTACTACGGGAAATCCAGGAGCGCCTCTCTTCACTTACTTAGCCGGCAATCCCTTCTGGCACACCGCCCCCTTAGGTTTCCTTAATGGAAATTCAAAGGGCGAATTTAATATCTATTTTAAGATCCTCCCCAGTTCTGATCGAGGGCGGCCGGTCAGTTAAAAATGTGGGAGCCTTCGAGTAAGGGCGTGGGGGGGGGAACGATCCCCCGTCTGTCTATATACTTAGGAAAGGCTCTTAGGGGCAAAAGTCCGCGATGCTAACTCTGTATTCAGGATGGAAACTTCGATCCGTTGTTTTTAATCGGGCTTCCCCCTAACTTGACCCCGAAGACACACCAGGCTAAGCTCTTAATTGTGATTATTTAATTCGAAAGGGCAAAAAAACAACAAACAACCTGGAAGTCCCAGTAGGAATCGGCGTGTTTCTGAAGGCTCTGAGCGGACAAACGCTGCGCGTTAGCTTCTCAAAACATCGCGCCATCCGGAAGGGCTTGGCCAAGTAATTCGCAAAAGCCTCTGAATGGCATGGAAGCCGCACAGGTTTCAAATCGGATGGAAGGGGAAGCTCCCATTATGCAAAGCGAAGGCTGACCAGTGGGATCAGAACAGGGCGGAAAACAGCCACCGTCATTTATCAGCCAGGAGAAGTGAAATGGGTTTAAAACCAACCAACCCACTTTAGCCCCAATGTCTCAAAATAACTCTGTGCCACGGCTTTTGACTGGAGGGTGGGGGGGGGAGGAAGGAAGAGATAATGTGATTTGCTGCTGAGGTAGACAACATAAGTGGCTGTATTCCCCCCCACACACACACACACACTTTCTCCCCCCCCCCCCCCATTAAGCGCCAGAAGCTGAGGT
>NW_015412638.1:0-1843 GCF_001527695.2 Protobothrops mucrosquamatus | reverse complement strand
ACTGGCACGTAACCCTGACGAAGTCGGAAGGAGTCCGACGAAAGCTTGGTGTAGTTTTGTTTTATGTTTTATGTTATTAAACTTTGTATAGTTTGATATACTCCTGGTGTTCACAGTTTGTTTTTGGAAAGATGATCACACCCAGGAGTCACTGTTTTAGTTTTAGTGTTATTAGAAATATATATATATATATATATAAAACTATATAATATCAATGCAATTAAATTAATAAAATCAACAACCAAGGTCTACAAACAATCTATATACAGCATAACCACAGTATGCTATTTATAGTCCCATTCATCAGACAAAAGTTTTTCTCCAGTAGTTGGGCTTTGAATACATTGCCATTTCAGAGATCCTAGAGATTTGGCATTAACCACCCTAATGGCCTCTCTCCCTCCCACCCCACCATTCTAAACCCTGCCAATTCAGTTACTTATTACAGGTAGTCCTCACCTTACAACTGTAAGTCATTGCGGTCATAAGTTGAGTCGTGTGACCAGATTCAAAGTTATGACCATTTTTTACAATAGCCGATAAGCAAACACTGTCAACACATGCACACAGTTGTCATTAAGCAACTCCATTTTACCCAGCAGGCATTTTTTTGTCGAAAATTGGAAGTGAAGGGCAGAAACTGGCAAAAAACATAGCAAATCATAGTCATATACTACAAATAACCATACAGTCAATTGCCAAGCACCTAAAATATGATCACGTGAGAGTGTCAGTATATGTATGTGTGTCTGTTGTAACTCCAGAAACAGGGTTTAAGTAGCTCTGGGGAGCAGTGGGCCAAATCGCCATGGCTAACTCACCGTGGGACAACTTGCCGTGGGACAACTCACCATGAGGCAATTTAACAATTCAGTTTAATTATTTAAAATAAACATTTATTTTATTTTTTGTCATTCACATTTCATTCTGTCCTTGGTTCTGCATCCCTTCTTTATTGATTCTATTCCACCATTTCTTTGATATTAGTGTAACTCTTGTCCTGCAGAGAGTTGTCCCACAGTGAGTTGGCCATGGTGACTTGTCCCATGGCAAATTGGCTGCAACAAGTTGTCACAGACCCACTCTGGGGAGATCTGTCATAACTCTTAACAGTTGTTAAGCAACTAGTCATAAGTCAAGGACTACTTTATTCAACTTGAATGCTGCCCATCTCCTACCAACTGTCTCAGATTTTAGGTGAGGACTCAAATGAACTTTTATCATCCAGTTGACTGGAGGAAACAAAGTCACCCTTAAAAGTGTGAGAAGAATAGAAGAATCACTCTAAGTTTTTTTTATTTAAAAAACTTAACTTAAAAGAAATAGAACAAGGGAAGGTTTTCTTTCAGAGGAGAACAGGATTTCATTTCCAGATGGTTGGCTAATTTTTCTGGGGAAAAAATGTTTTCTACCCTATCAGTCCAATTACAGGCTCTTCCAAGGCATAGTGTTATATCAGCTGAGATACATGAATGTGTCTTTTCCAGTTACATCCTTTGGTTTAGGGAGAGATGGGGAAGAGGCAAAGATTGCCTTCTTTTCTGTTTTCCTAACACTGTTTGAAAGATCATATTGAGAAGTGCTTGTGCCATGTAGCAACTAAATAAACTAAATATGTGTTTTTAGGAGAAGTGGTGTCAGATCAAAAATGCTGTATTCTTTTGTCCTGTCCTGCAGCAGATGAGACAGCTAAATATACCCTTAGCACACTAGATAATTTGATATGGTGCATGATAGGGGATTTTATTATCTCAGTCTTTTGAAGGACAAGTGTAGCAGACATACTTACAATTTAAATAATCTGTAGGCGGGGAAAAGATATTTTTTTATTTGAATTCATGGC
>NW_015412637.1:0-1843 GCF_001527695.2 Protobothrops mucrosquamatus | reverse complement strand
TAGGGGGGGGATTGTATAGGGATTTTAATAGGGATTTTATAACTTTTCTAAAAATAACAGGCTTATTTAATATATATTTTAATTGTTTTTAGATATTTATTGTATAGTTCCGTTTTTATTGCCTGTAAGCCGCCCTGAGTCCTTCGGGAGAAGGGCGGGGTATAAATTAAAGTAATAATAATAATAATAATAATAATTCTATATCCATTCCATTCCATTCTCTATTCTATTCTATTCTATTCTATTCTATTCTATTCTATTCTATTCTATTCCATTCCATTCCATTCCATTCCATTCCATTCTATTCTATATCCATTCCATTCTCTATTCTATATCCATTCCATTCCATTCTCTATTCTATTCTATTCTATATCCATTCCATTCTCTATTCTATATCCATTCCATTTCATTCTATTCTATTCTATTCTATTCTATTCTATTCTATTCTATTCTATTCTATTCTATTCTATTCTATTCTATTCTATTCTATTCTATTCTATTCTTATTCTTATTCTATTCTATATCCATTCCATTCTCCTATTCTATTCTATTCTATTCTATTCTATTCTATTCTATTCTATTCTATTCTATTCTATTCTATTCTTATTCTAGTCTATTCTATATCCATTCCATTCTCTATTCTATTCTATTCTATTCTATTCTATTCTATTCTATTCTATTCTATTCTATTCTATTCTATTCTAATGACCTCTGGGTGGCAGCAAAGAGAAGAAGCTTTTACCCTCTGCTGCCCTCTGGGGACAGACCATAGTATTGCAGCTCAGGTATAATGGACAGCAACTTTTGGCTCACGGTCTCTCTTGGCCTGTGTCCAGGGCACAAAGATAGCCCTTTGGTTTCCCCTTTGTGTGTTCCTTCTCTCCTTGCTGCTGAGAGGAGCTGCTCTTTTATGGCGTCCGTAAACGTCCCCTCCAGAAATCTCCTCCACCATATTTATTTATTTCCTTTCCATCAAACATCAGTTTGATCTCTCGTGCTTCTCTTGCTCCGAGAAAGCTTCCGAACTCTGCTTTCTCCAAAGCTTCTTTTTCTTTTCTTTTCTTTTTTCTTTTAAATACATTTTCATTAGAACGTCATTAGCATTTTTCGATATGGTAAAAGTACACAAAACCAAAACAACAACAACAACAACAAAGATAGAAAGCGCCAAACAAAAAAAGAACGGGAATGAAAAAAAAATAAACATACGGTTCATGCCTTTATTTCTATCCAGCGATTGTCGGTCCAAGTTAATTATTCGTTGCCACGAAAACCACTCAACACACCGTTCAAAGGGGGGAAAAAAGAGGAGAACCGAACGCACGAATCAAAGCTAAAAGAATAATATGGAATTTTATTGTCCCTATTGTTACCACTCCAAGCTATATCTCTAGCATCAAAAAAATAAATTAATTTAAAAAACCCACAGAATATTACTTGTATAAAACTGAGGCATGAAGCTAAAAAATGTAAGATAAAAGGGCTCACAGAGCAGATTTCCTTACGAACAGTCTCAAAGTTGTTTAAACTTGTTTATATCTCACACTTCTTAACCGCCCATCTGCCTCAGAGCTGGGCTCCGGGTGGCATCCAATTTAACGTTAAATGCTGGGAATTAAATCCAAATTCTCTGGTGTTCAGCTTTTCTGCAACACACGGGCACCTTATCCTATTTCTGAAAAATAAAATAAACACACACACAAACACACACACACAGGGAGAGAGACTTAATCCTCTCCGTTTCTTGAAAGACCTGCAAACTATGCCAAGCCCGGTGTGATAACGCAATGTTGTTGCTGCTGCTAGAGCTTCTCTCCCTCCGGGCGAAGTTTCCTAACCGCAT
>NW_015412636.1:0-1843 GCF_001527695.2 Protobothrops mucrosquamatus | reverse complement strand
ACCGGTCGTAAGTCGAGGACTACCCAACCGGTCGTAAGTCGAGGACTTTCCCTGCCCGGGAGCGCCGCGCATGCGTGGTTCCGCCCCCTGCGCCGGCCGAGGCGTAGCTGGCAAGCGGCAGAGACGGAGCAGGCCGACCACCAGCTGGCCCAGCTCAAGGGAGGTAAGGCACCCGCCGGAAAAGGGGGGAAAAAATGGCAGACAGCCTTGCTTGGCGACCCCCGTGAAATGGTCGATCGACCCCAAATGGGGTCGCGACCCATAGGTTGAGAACCGCTGGAATAGATGGACGTGGGTCCGATACAACCGGCTATTTCTTCTTTTTTTCCCTCTACCGTCCCCCTATAGATGGTTTTTTGGGCAGATCTCCCGTTCCGAAGCGGTGCTTCGGCTGATGTCCAAAGAGAATAACTCTGGAGCTTTCCTGGTTCGTATCAGTGAGAAAATCGGAGCAGATTTCGTACTTTCAGGTAAGACTTTGTGCCGCAAAGAAGCACTGGATCCTTGAGCTCTTTTCTGAATCACAGGCGGGTCCTCGGCTTACAACTGTTTCTTTAGCGACGGTCCAATCTCTTTTTAAAAAGGTTCCAAGTTACAACAGCACTGGGGGAAATGACAACTAGTCCTCTCATTTACAATCATTGCAGCCTCCCCCCCACGCCCCACCATGGTCACTTGGCAACTGGCATGTATTTATGACGGTTGCAAAGCCATGGGGGTCACGTGATCCCCATTTGTGACTATCCCAGCTGACTTGCGACAAGCAAAGTCGACGGGGGGGGGGGGGGAATCCAGATTTGCTTAATGACAGCATGAGTCACTTAACAACGGCACCAATTCGCCCAGCCGCCGTGGCCCAAAACAGCTTATAAAATCAGCCATGAGTCACTTAATTGTGGTCATAAGTTGAGGACTTCCTGGAGGGACTCCTGGAGCAGCTTAGAATAGAAACGGGAGCTCCGGTTCACCCACTGAAACGACTCTTAAGAAGAGAGAAAGAAGAAGAAGAAGAAAGGATTTTTTTAAAAAAAGACTCTTTTCTCTTTGGGCCAGATTTTGCAAAACTTTTAAGTGGGGCTGCAGGATGAAAAGAGTCGAGGTAATGGCCTCAACTATGTTCTTTTTGAGCCCACATCTCTTTTTCATGTGCGTTGTACACTAGTACATGTTAAAAAAGGGTGGGGCTTCCCATGGCACGGTCAGAGTTTAACTAAGGCAAGCCTATCAACTTTAGGATGTGTGGACTTCACTTCCCAGAATTCTGGGCGTTGAAATCCCCTCATCTTAAAGTTGCTGAGGTTGACAAACACAGATCTAAAGACTTCATTAAAATCCTTCCTTCCTTCCTTCCTTCCTTCCTTCCTTCCTTCCTTCTTTCCATTCAAATTCAAATCAATTCAATTCCTTCCTTCCTTCCTTCCTTCTTCTTTTTATCCTTTCTCTTCTCATTCCTTCTTTCCTCCCTCCCTCCCTCCCTCCCTCCTTCCTTCCTTCCTTCCTTCTTTCCATTCAAATTCAAATCAATTCAATTCCTTCCTTCCTTCCTTCCTTCCTTCTTCTTTTTATCCTTTCTCTTCTCATTCCTTTTCCTCCCTCCCTCCCTCCTTCCTTCCTTCCTTCCTTCCTTCATTCATTCATTCATTCATTCATTCATTCATTCATTCTTTCCATTCAAATTCAAATCAATTCAATTCCTTCCTTCCTTCCTCTTTTTACCCTTTCTTTTCTCATTCCTTCTTTCCTCCCTCCCTTTTTATCCTGCTTCTGCTCCTTCCTTCCTTCCTTCCTTCCTTCCTTCCTTCCTTCTTTCCATTCAAATTCAAATCAATTCAATTCCTTCCTT
>NW_015412635.1:0-1844 GCF_001527695.2 Protobothrops mucrosquamatus | reverse complement strand
GGGTCCTTGGTGCTCTCTGGTGGTTTTCTTGCAGACGTTTCATGACCCAACTAAGGAACATCATCAGTGCTAGAAGGGAAGGGATTTGTGGGGAGGAGGAGGAGGAGGAGGAGGAGGAGGAGGAGGAGGAGGACTGTGGAGTCCTTGGTTCTCTCTGAGCTGGGTGGTTTTCTTGCAGACATTTCATGACCCAACTAGGGAACACCATCAGCGCTAGAAGGGAGGAGCAGGAGGAGCAGGAGCAGGAGGAGGACTGTAGGGTCCTGGGTGCTCTCTGAGCTTGGTGGTTTTTCTTCCAGATGTTTCATGACCCAAAAAAGGAACATCATCAGTGCTAGAAGGGGGAGATTTGTGGAGAGGAGGAGGAGGAGGAGGAGTGTGGGGTCCTTGGTGATCTCTGAGCTTGGTGGTTTTCTTGCAGACATTTCATTACCCAGCTACGT
Source organism: Protobothrops mucrosquamatus (assembly GCF_001527695.2). Classification (NCBI taxonomy): domain Eukaryota; kingdom Metazoa; phylum Chordata; class Lepidosauria; order Squamata; family Viperidae; genus Protobothrops; species Protobothrops mucrosquamatus. The sequence continues at coordinate 1,401 of NW_015412635.1, read as the reverse complement.
AACATAACCAGTGCTAGAATGGAAGGAGGTTTGTGGAGAAGAGGAAAGAGGAGGAGGAGGAGGAGGAGGAGGAGGAGGAGGTGCAGGAGGAGTTGGAGGAGATGCAGGGCATCCTTGCTGCTCTCCGCTTCCTCCTCATTCTAATTTTTCAAATTTGTTCCGATTCTTCAGAATCCCTGAAACGAATGAATCAGGGGTCAGAGTTCTTGTTTTTGCACCAGAGCCAAAGAAATAAAAATAAAAAATGGCTCTTCACCTGACATCAGATCTTGGAGGAAGCTGTTCTGGTCTCCTTGGGCTGCCTTTCAGCACTCCAGTTGTGCTTCAACACTCACAATCCTAAGAGCCGCAGCACTCGAGAGCCAGGAGCTCGTGCAAACCACTCGTGATCCGGCACCACGGGCCGCCTGCGGTTCCGTCCTTCCGGGTCCTTCGCCCTTCCCGCCGGCTGCAGCCAGGGAGCTTCCCTGCAGAGACGGGTGCAAGCGGGGAGGGGAGGGGTTCCTTGCCCCAAACCCCACCCTGCCATTCCTCCGTCCTGGAAAAGAGGCCTCTCTTTGCCTCCTGTGGGAAGTCAGCCCCCTCCCCCCAGAGAAAGAAATATTTTTGGAAATATTTAAAAGGCAGAATATATTTCCTTAAAGGGTTTTAAAAGCAGAAACCAACACACACGCGCGCACACACACACACACATACCCAAGTCTCTCTGTCCCAAACAGAAACCAGGTCTGCAGAACTGCAGATGTGATCATCTTGTCAGAAAGACCGGAGTCAGGAAACTGGGATTAGGAAGAAAGATCTCTAGAATCAACAGACCAGAAATCTAAGAGTCATCAGCCACAGCCCCAGGAAAGCAGGATGTGACCCTTGGGACATAACAGGATTAACCCACTGCCATCAGAATACCAAAAAAGGCACACTCACACTCAGGTCAAAGTTTATGCCAGAGGAACAACTCCAAACAACAGGCTCCAGAAGGTATAAAAACCCACTCCCTACATGTGCTCGCTCTCTTTTTTCCCCCAGAGCCATCTTTCTGTCTGGCTCTCCTCTCCAATAAACTGCAACCTTCTTTCTAAAGCAGTCTCCATATTGTTTATTCCCGGCTTGGACTGGACCCTTATGAAGACTTTTCCTTCTACAATGGCCTTCTCTGAGTGGGGAGCCTATGGCCCCCAATAATCTGGGTCCTCGTTTTACCAACCTCAGAAGGATGGAAGGTTGACTCAACCTTCTCTCTCTCTCTCTCTCTCTCTCTCCCTCTCGTTCCTTCCTTCCTTCCTTCCCTCCCCCCTCCCCCCTCTTAAAGCAGCAAGGTTCACAAGAGTTAACAGGACAGAACAGAATAACAGAGTTGGAAGGGACCTTGGAGGTCATCTAGTCCAACCCCCTGCTCAAGCA
>NW_015412634.1:0-1844 GCF_001527695.2 Protobothrops mucrosquamatus | reverse complement strand
TTTATTTATTACTTTGCTCTATATGCTGTTTTTGGCCAGACATATTTTTCTTCTGAAATGATAAACACAGTACTATTTAAGAAATTCAGTGTTAAATGTATAATGAGATCTCACTACAGAAATTCAGCTATTTGCATTACTTACTGGCATCTAATTGGGACCAGGAAGATAGTTAATTGGATTTTCTTTTCTTTTTTTAATTTTTTATTTATTCTTTTTTCACTATACACCAAAAAATATATGAAAAAATACATTTTTTTCCTTTAACAGAACTGAACAGAACAGAATATATACATCTCATATATATTATTTACAATTTATTTACATCAGTAAATAAGCAGGACCCGGAGAATAAGCCCACAGCAAAAGAACAGCTTTGTAGCACCCGCCGAAAATCCAAGCCATATCAGTGATCTTGAAGTGCTGCTTTGTTTGGCATCCATTATTCATGTTTGGCATTACAGAAAATGCAGCCTTATGACGGAGCCATTATAGGAAGCACCCCTGGAAGCTCAATGGTAATTGGGAAGGAACTGACAGTAGCATCTGTCCCCTCAACCTTCAGTCCCTGGGCATGAAAGTTAGAATAAGCTCAGCAATTAGAATAAGCTCAGCACAATACTTCCGGCTGCAACCATGGCGGACTTACCGGGGTTAGCTCCATGAGGAGATGGAGCCCGCAGCAGAAACGGGGGGCCTCCTGAGGGTCGGCGACCCGGGTTTGGGGCGCTGAGGATGTTGAGGGTGTTGGCGGCCTCGCTGGCGGCTGGTGCCGAGGGTACCGAGGGCGCTGGGCTTGCTGGCAGCCGGGCGGAGGAAGATCGGGCGGAGGATGCGGCCCGGCTGCCCGGATGCGGCCTGGCGGCCCGGCGGAGGCGAGGGATAGGCTGGGCGGAAGATCAGCGACCAGCGGAGGATCGATGGCCTGGAAGCCTGGAAGATCGGGCGGCCTGGAGCCCGGGAAGATCGGCGGCCGGGCGGCCCTGGAAGATTGGGCGGCCCTGGAGGAGCGACGGCCGGGCCGGGCGGCCCTGGAGGATCGGCGACCGAGCGGCCTAGAGGATCGGCGGCCAGGCGGCCTAGAAGACCGGCAGCCGGGCGGCCTTGGCGGGTCCGGTGGTCGGCGGACCGCGGCCTGGGTGCGGCCTTGTGGCCTAGCGGCCCGGCGGGGGATCCTCCGCGAAGAGTCGGCCGGATGGAGGACTTGGATGCGGCCTGGCGGCCCCACGGCCCAGCGGAGGTTCCTTTCTGAAGGATCGGCCGGGTGGAAGACCTGGCGGGGACGACGGATCGGGCTAGGTCGGTGGTCGGCAGCATGGAAGATCCGGATGCGGCCTGGCAGCCTGGCGGAAGAATGGGTAGGCCTCTTCGGCTGGATGGTGGGGGGGGTTAGATGGAGGTTTGGTGGAGGAGGAGAGGGGCTGTTTAACTCTGCCCCCTCGCCCCCCCCACCCACCCCACCACCATTTCCACCATTCCCACCATCCCACCTCATTGCCAGGAGGACAATGGCTGACAAGGACATCTGTTGATGCCACTCCCTGTCCTACTTTCCATCTATCTCAGCCCCCGGAACTGAACTAACGTACAGGACGACTTTTTTTCCCCCTTCTTGGCTTTTCTGCTGCTGGACTCTGTGACTGACTGGAATGTACCTCAGGACAGAACTGCTGGCCCTGCGCGATTCCCCCCTCGCGCAGGTGTGGCCCAATTCAATTCCAAGGGCCTGCCTCGATGACGGGGTGTGGAGCCCCGAGAGGTGGTATGCGGCCAAAAGAGACCAAAAGAAGTGGAAACTGAGGGCTTTTTTAAAGGGGTGTTTTAGCAAATTTTTAAGGGGTTCG
>NW_015412633.1:0-1844 GCF_001527695.2 Protobothrops mucrosquamatus | reverse complement strand
GGTGCTCCAACAGGTGATTGCGGGGACCACGGATTCGGCCTTATCTGATTCCCACCCGTTGGGACAGTGAGGCTTTGGTATGTCCCACCGGTGGATTCTCCATCTCCTGTACTGGAGAAGGGGCGTTGTCTTACCTGAACGCCTTTTCTCAGTACGGAGATGGAGAATCCACGCCCACCCTTAGGTCAGTCAGGCCGTTTTAAGGGGTTAGAGAGCCAATACTGAACACATCATTAGCCGCTTTCGCCCTCAATAAGACTGGATCTCACAGCAACAGGGGGCGTGTCAAGTTTTGGCTACTTGGTCTCAGGAGCAGGCATCCAATAGAAACCCACCGGTGGATTCTCCATCTCCGTACTGAGAAAAGGCGTTCAGGTAAGACAACGCCCCTTATTTAGTGGAATTTGGTTTTGTTTCTTGGTCCATTAAAAGACTTGCATTTAATTCATGTGGCACATTAAGTGTTGTTATTTGTGATTTTTGACCTAAAAAAATGTAAGCTATCTAGGATTGAGCAAAGCATTTGAAAAGGTAGGTGCATGAAGTGCATGGTTGTGAGAAAAGCACTCCCCACAGTGATGAGACAGCTTCATCCTTTGGAAACTTCAGTCCAGCTGCTGAAAGGTGTGAGGGCCCAAGCTGAGTCCATGTGCATAGGCATGCATAAATAGTGCTATCACCGGAACCGGCAGAAAAGTTAAGTAGCCATACTTGCACTTGTATTTGTACTTGCACATGAAAAAACTTGGGAAAGTCCTTGAAGTAGCTCTGTCAACCCTTCCAACAGATGTATTCAAGTAGACGTTCTCGTAGTATCCCTTCAAAGTGCTTTGCCACATTAATAAGTATAGCACAAAATCTGTCCCTGATCCAAAAGTTGGTTTGAAGCATGCTGTTCTCAATCCTGCCCCTCTTTTTTTTTTTTAACCCAGATCATTCCTCTAATTTGCTTATTTCCATATTTTGAACAAACCTTTGCTTGCAGTTGGCAAAATATGACTTACACAAACAAGAAAGTAGAAAATTAGAATCTAGGAATTAGTGGAGTAAAGATAGGGAGAGTGACAGCTTGTAGCACCTTCCTAGACTTCCAAATGGAAAATAATGTCCTACATTAATGAATGGTTTCTTTTAAAATTAGAGAAATGTGGTGGCTTCCAATATGTGTACTTTCATTCCAGTCTTTAAAAACTGTCTGGAGTTGATGAATAAAAATACTGATATCTGTCTTTATAGTCTGCTTCCCTGAAGTAATAAATGATATACATATAATGTGCTTTTGATGCTTATTTTAAAATAATAAGCAAGTTCAACACACTTGTTCATTCAGAAGGAAAATATTTTTATACCCATCAATTAAGAGTGGTTGAGGCTGGGTCATGTGTATTATGAAAGTAATGTGGAATACTACATGTGTGTATTTGTAGAACCAACCAGGACTTCTGGGTACTTACATATCTCTTCTGCAAAACCTCTCCATCTTAGGAAATGCTGTGATTGCTGGGCATATCCCACAAAGAACTCATGAGTAAAATCTCTTTTTTATTCTTAGAGCATTCTTATAGTACTATAGTACAGTGATGGCAAACCTTTTAGAGACTGAGTGCCCAAAAACTGGCCCCACCCCTGCTCCACCCCTGCTCCACCCCCCCATCCCCCACCCCGCCTGCCCACAGGGCCACTCACCGCCTCCAGGGCCCGCCGCAGATCGCCCAGGCAGCACAGCAGCGCTATGGCGGTCATGCCCTCTGTCCGCACCCTGCAGCATCAACTGTGCACGATGGGGTGTGAGGGCAGAGTCTTGTCTATGCTGCCTGACTGCCATGTCCTTGGCTGCGCTGCTC
>NW_015412632.1:0-1844 GCF_001527695.2 Protobothrops mucrosquamatus | reverse complement strand
TGTCTTTAGCAATAGGAAATCCGGTTGCAGGGAGTCTTACACGGATGTGTTGTTCTTCCCTTTCCAGGATGTACTCACGGTGGTTGTGGAAGACCTCCGGCTTTGCACAGTCAAGCCTTGCGAGGACATAGAACGGAGGTTTTGTTTTGAAGTGGTCTCTCCCACCAAGTAAGTAACGTGTTCCTGAGAAGAGAGGGGGGGAAAAAATCCATGTCTCATTTGGGTTATCACGTCAACCGCAATCTTGAAAAGAGGCGAAGGAAGGAGAAGGGAAGGGGAGATGGAGATTAAACATCACAGTTTTGTGAGACATGTGGTCAGAATTTGTGGGGGAGAATGAATTACTTGGGCCAGCTCTAGGTTAGATGAAAGGTCAAGTAGCCAAGTCAGACATCTGGGGCTACGGGAGAGAAGAAGAATTTCTGCTTGTCCATCCGTCTGTTCGTCCGTCCGTCCGTCCATACATCTGCTTTTTCTGTTTCACAACATCTAAACAAGAAACCGTGTCTCTGACTTTAAAAAAGCCCTGAGGTTCCTCTACCTGTGTTGATTCCATCATTACATAAGGACCCACACGAGTGGCAATTTGTTAGAAGGATGCCTTTAGCATCCAGTGACTTCTCCCTTACTCTATCTGGCTTTGCTTCTTACAACAAGTCACGATTTGTTCAACCACGACTTGTTGACCGAGCCATAATAGGATAACTTCACACACTGGTCCAAATCCCAGTTTTGGAGGGGCATTAACGGACGTGGGCATTAACCATCATCAAGAACTGCTGGGTTAACTAAAGTGACCGAGTTCGCCTCCAAATTTGCTGCTGCTGTGCCAAGCGGAAGTAATCGATAAATAAAGGGGAAATTAATATCTTCCGGTGTCAAAAGGGATTCTGTTCCCCCTGGTAAGCAGCTCTCCTGTTTTCCCGCTGCAGGAGCTGCATGTTACAAGCCGATTCAGAGAAGCTGCGCCAAGCGTGGATCCAGGCGGTCCAAGCCAGCATAGCCTCTGCCTATCGAGAGAGCCCCGATAGCTGCTTCATTGAAGTGAGTAGAACCGGCAACCAGAAAAGGCTGTAGGACAGGTGCAGGATTCGCACTCACAAATTCGTCATAAGACATACTCATAAGATCTTCACGGAAATTAGAAAACACATACGAGGCATCCTTTTTCTTTCAGAACGACGGGAGGCGTTTGTATCCGATCGGCTTCCAAGATTATCCTTGAAAATGTTACCAAAATATATTTGGCTATATTAAGAGAAATCAAAAAAAGCAAAAGGGACGCTTGATAGGGTCGCTCGATGTTTCAATTGTTGCCTTTTCTCTTAACTCCAGAAATTGGACCGAACAGCTTCCCCTTCAACCAGCAGTATAGACTCCGCCTCCGATTCCCGGGACCGAAGTGGGAAAGGAGAAACTATCCTGCAGAGGGTGCAGAGTATCTCGGGCAACGACCAGTGTTGTGACTGCGGGCAAGCCGATCCCCGGTGGGCGAGCATCAACTTGGGCATCTTACTATGCATTGAATGTTCAGGGATACACAGGTACCGTCCGCAGAAGGGAATAACTGGTAGCTCAGGGTTCAGCCGTGGGGTCCTTGGTGCTCTCTGAGCTTGGTGGTTTTGTTGCAGACGTTTCATTACCCAACTAGGTTACCTCATCAGTGCTAGAAGGGAGGGGGTGTGGGAGAAGGAGGAGGAGGATCACCATGGGGTCCTTGGTGCTCTCTGGGCTTGGTGGTTTTCTTGCAGACGTTTCATTACCCAACTAGATTACCTCATCAGTGCTAGAAGGGAGGGGGTGTGGGAGAAGGAGGAGGAGGATCACCATGGGGTCCTTGGTGC
>NW_015412631.1:0-1844 GCF_001527695.2 Protobothrops mucrosquamatus | reverse complement strand
AGATTCCCTCCCACAGACCGGTACGCTCCCACAGAGCGGGCCTCCTCAGGGTGCCGTCGGCCAAGCAATGTCGGCTGGCGACCCCCAGGGGGAGGGCCTTCTCTGTGGGTGCCCCCACCCTCTGGAACGAACTACCCCCCGAGATCCGGACGATTCCGGATCTCCTACCTTTTCGCCGCGCCCTCAAGACATGGCTTTTCCAGCAAGCGGGTCTGGCCTAGGGAGAATTTTTAAACAGGGACAATTCTTAATTTAATTTTAACTAATTATACAGCGAAAAAATATTTGGTTTTTAACAGGTTTTTATGGGGGGATGATGTTTTAAGTGTTTTAATATGCTGTAAGCCGCCCTGAGTCCTATAGGGAGAAGGGCGGCATATAAATCCATGTTAAATAAAAATAAATATCATCTATCTATCTATCTATCTATCTATCTATCTATCTATCTATCTATCTATCTATCTATCATCTATCATCTATCTATCTATCTATCTATCTATCTATCTATCTATCTATCTATAATCCCTTCAGTCTTTTTGGCAGTATTTTTAGACATGTTTTGCTTTTATCTTCCCAGAGTGAGGGCCCAGTCCAGTAGTGCCCAACTGGCTTTGTGCCTAAGGCAGGACCGGAACTCATGGTCTTCTGGTTTCTATCCTGTTGCCTTTAACCACTAGACCAGGGGTAGGCAATCTTGGCTCTTTTATGACTCGTGGACTTCAACTCCCAGAATTCCTGAGCCAGCCATGCTGAGGGGAAAGGGAGAGGTTTCCAAGCTGAGCCATGCTGGCTCAGGAATTCTGGGAGTTGAAGTCCACGAGTCATGAAGGGGCCAAAGTTTCTCCCATGCTGGCTCAGGAATTCTGGGAGTTGAAGTCCACGAGTCATCAAAGAGCCAAGGTTGCCTACCCCCACACTAGGCAAACGGGCTCTCGATAAAATAACTAAGATTAAAAATTAGCCAACAAAAAATGTAACTGCTGAAACTTGGATTGACCCAGCGAGACATTTTTACGAGGACACAGCTGTAATTCTGACCTCCTCCCTCAGCCCGTACCTGTCCCGATGTACAGCACTTCGTATGGTTTGCCATCCAACCCATGAACTCTTTCCACCACTAGCTGGGTGAAGTTGGCATCCTTCTTGACCAGCAAGGGCTGGTTGCCCTGGGGGGGCACGGCCTTATCCATCAACGGGTGCTTCTTTGCAAAGTTTAAGGTGTTGTCTGGGAGCTCCAGGGAGGTGGAGAAACTGTTGTACCGGTGCCAGTTTGTGATACACTGGAACAAAAGACCAAGAGAAGCAGGATTTAGAGTAGAGCTTCAGCTACAGAGACTTAGCAAAAACTTGTCAATTCCTCACCAAGAGGAGGGGTCTTGGGCCAGAAGAAGTGTGATTATCTAGGGCAGGGGTCTTCAAACTTGGCCCTTTTATGACTTGTGGACTTCAACTCCCAGAATTCCTCAGCCAGGCAGTCATAAAAGGGCCAAGTTTGAAGAGCCCTGGTCTGGATCCAAGCCCGCAGTTTCATCAAAATGGCCGACTGAGGAATTCTGGGAGTTGAAGTCCACAAGTCATCAAAGGGCCAAGTTTGAAGAGCCCTGGATTAAATGGACCAAGATAATCAGATTATCCTCACAGCTGGCCCTTTCCTCACAGCTGGTCCTAGCACTAGCCCAGGGGTCTTCAAACTTGGCCCTTTTATGACTTGTGGACTTCAACTCCCAGAATTCCTCAGCCAGGCACGCGTGCCTGGCTGAGGAATTCTGAGAGTTGAAGTCCACAAGTCATAAAAGGGCCAAGTTTGAAGACCCCTGATCTAGGGCCATATTTTTCAATCTTGG
>NW_015412630.1:0-1844 GCF_001527695.2 Protobothrops mucrosquamatus | reverse complement strand
GGAGCCCTCAGACCAGAGAGATGGATATCAGTGCAACCTTCCCAGAGATCAAGGCCATTGGCCACAGGATCACTCAGGGCCTTTTCTGAGGGGGGGTCTCAGATGAGCTTCAGTTGGGGGCTACACGTGAGACTCACACAGGCCTCCCTCTGTTGGGGACCATCGAGTCAGGACGGAGTCCTCCACCCAGGACATGAAGAAGGAGGACCCTCAAACTGTGCAGGAGACACTGCTCCAGGGGTCTCCTCTGCCCAGAGGGAGGGGGCTTCAGACCCGAAGGCAGGAAGGGCGTAGGGGAGGCAGTGGCGATAGGTGGGCAGTCCTGGAAAAGGCCTCTGGGGTCCCAGGTGGAGGGAGGGAGGTGTTGGGTGCCAAAATGGGGCAGGATCCTCCAGTTGTGAAGGAGAGAAATGGCACAAATGGCTGGGTAAGTGTAGGGGGAGTCTTGGGTGTCCCCCAATGGCTCCCCACAAGTGCTTGAAGGGGACCACGCCTCCTGGCATCCTGGTCCTCAAAAGTAGGATTGAGGAGAAGCAGAGAAAGGGGGCCCCTGAGCAGAAGGGGGGTCCTACCTCTTCCCCTCCCTGGATCTGCCCACCCTCCTCCCGAACCAGTTTTGACTTTGGATCTGAAGTAGTCGGGATGGTTGATCCAGAGGCAGGGGAGGTGTCAATCTGGGGAGGGAAAAGGGAGAAGGGAGGACCCTCCTGCAGGTGGGAAGAGGAAAGAGGAGGAGGAAGAGAAAGGAAGGAAGGAAGAATTCCAGGATTTTTCCTACAATGTTTATTCTTTTATAGCAAAGCGAAGGGAAGGGATTCAGACGAAGAGTAATGAAGATGAAGCTGCTGTGGATTTAAATCCGGGGGAGATTTGGGTGTCTGAACTGACAGGTCCAGAGTCCCTGGGGTCCATCTAGATGGTCTCCATCCCTCCTTCACAAGAAAGGAAAGCCAGAGGTGTCTCAGCAGGAGAAGCTCCAGGCTGCCATTCTTCTCCTCCCCCCAATCTAAAATCTTGACCCTCCATTTTTCAGAGGTTGCGAAAAAGCCAGAAATTCATCAGTTACTGAAAAAAAAAAAAAACTTCCTTTCCCACCAGGAAGCAGGAAGGACAGCAGGTTTAATTCATGAGTGCTATAGAAAAAAAGAGACGGGGAAGAAAGTTAGAAAATAAAGTGAAACCTTCAGTGTAAATAACTTATTATTCCTCTCTTTCAAACCCCCCCCCCAGACAGGCCCACATTGCAGGGGGCTGGTTGATTGGTAGGAACAAAGTGAGGGAGTGTCCCCCCCTTTTTCAAAGTGGAAAAGGATGCAAAGGACCAGCAATTCATCTCCAGAGCCTTATGGAATTTACCCCAATTGACTTAACTGGGGGGTTAATCAAGAAAGGAGGCTTCCCCCCCCCCCAGATGTTTCATATTAACAAAGAAGATGGGGCCAGGATGGGGAGTGGTAGCAAAGCTGGGTGTTGCTTTGCCAGAAATTGTGTGAAATTTTCACAAGGAGACTTCCCTTCTCTTTTGCAATTTCCCAAAACCTGGAAACCTCCTGGGCCAGATTTTAGTGTTTGTGTTTGTGTGTTTGTTTTCGGTTGCACTGTTTTCAGGTCTCTGTAATGAAAAGCTGCCCAAAATTTCAAAAATTTGTGTTATCCACAGCTAGGAGGTTTTGTTCAGGCACATTTATTTTTAAAGGAACAATTAAGGAATGTTAAAGAAACATCTATAACTTGAGGAGAAACTCACCTGCAGGAGGCTGGATGGGAGTTGCTGGAAAGAGAAAAAGATCCAATCAGGACCCTTCATGGGCTGGAGGACTCAGGGGGCCCCTCCCCATTGATAG
>NW_015412629.1:0-1844 GCF_001527695.2 Protobothrops mucrosquamatus | reverse complement strand
CGCACAAGCCTGAGCGAGAGACGGCTGGAGATGCAGGGCTGTCAGGGCTCAGCGGAAGCCCCAGGATCAGCACTTCTTTGGGACTGTCAGGGCTCACCAGAAGTGCAGGATCACTGCCAGGCTCCAGCTGGAGCTCGGCGCTGATCCTGGCGCTTCTGCTGAGCCCAGAAGAAGCGCCGATCAGCTGGAATGTTGCAGCCTCTCCAGGGTCTTGTGATTTACATTCAGATGCCTGGCAACTGATTCATATTTATGACGGTCACAGTGTCCCAGGGTCATGTGAAGTGAACAAAACCTGCTGCAACCACCCAGCAGACAGGGGGAATAAAAACCAAACACCCCCCCATCCCACCCCCGCTGCCAATCCTCAACAGAAATGCCTCACAACAATGAAAACCTCGGACAGGAGGAAGAGCACCGCCGGGTGGGTAGGCAAGTGTCTTGTTGGGCTGTGGCTTGGAGGGCACTTTTTTCAGTGTCATTGTAACTTCGAACAGTCACTAAGCGAACTGTTGTAAGTCGAAGACTACCTGTACTTCATCACTTCTTTCCTTCTTTTTTGGTCATCAAGTTTTTGACACCTTGCTGGGCGACTGGTGGTACTTGGATGTTGCCATATCCTAAAAGTGGTACAGTGGGTGAAAAGGTTGAAAAGCCCTGTTCTAGTCCAACCCCCTGCTCAAGCAGGAGACCCGCCTAGACCATTCCGGGCAAGTGGTTGTCCAGTCTCTTCTTAAAAACCTCCAGTGATGGAGCACCCACAACTTCTAAAGGCAAGCCGTTCACTGGTTCATTGTTCTCACCGACGGGAAATTCCTCCTTAGTTCCAGGTTGCTTCTCTCCTTGCTCAGTTTCCATCCATCCGTTGCTTCTTGCCCTGCCTTCAGGTGAAGGCAGCACCAACGTCTCACCCTCAAAATTACACCCCCCCCCTGATGCAAATCTTCCAGAATGACCCTGGCAGGATTTCAGCTTCCTGAAGCAACTTTCTTTGCTTTTGGGTCAGGAGGAGATGCTTGCTGCTGACCCCTCAAAGGCCAGGGAGATGCAGAATACAGGTGGTCCTCAGCTTAAAACCATTCATTTAGCAACCGTTCAAAGTGACGTACAAGCAGTCCTCAGACTTGTGGCATCCCCACGGTCATACGATCAGAATTTGAGCACCTGGCAGCCGGCATGTACCATTTATGACGGTTGCAACCTCCCAAGGTCACGTGATCTCTATTTGCAACGCTTCCAACAAGCGAAGTCAGAGGGAGAAGCAGGATTCACTTTATGACCACCTGATTTATTCAACAGCGGCAGGGATTTGCTTAGCAGCTGTGAACAAAAAATATCTCACTTAACAACCTCCTTGCTTAGCCCTGGAAATTCTGGCCCCGGTTGTGGCGGATATACGCTTTTGCACAATTTGCAGAATTGGGACGGGAAAATCTCGTCGGGATTGCTTTTAAGTTTAATCCTCCTCTCATTCTGCAAGCCGCCTAGAACCTTCGGGTTTCACCAGCTCGGAACCTACATGAATAAACCACCATCATTGACCTTGTTTTCAAAACTCGCCCGCCTGTTGAGTTGCAAAGATGCCGCCTGCCATTCATCCGGGCTCACCTCTGCGTCTGGAAACAGGTGCCCGCCTTGCAAAAGTTCTCTCTCTCTCTCTCTCTCTCTCTCTCTCTCTCTCTCTCTCTCTCTCTCTCTCTCTCTCTCTCTCTCTCCCTCTCTGCTTTGGCTTTTTGCCCCAGTGCCTGGCTGAAGGGATGGGTCACATGCTTGTCCCGTGGGGCTTCCTGACCCTGCTGGAGGCTGTGTGTGTGTGTGTGTCTGTGTAGAGGGGAGTAAGTAAG
>NW_015412628.1:0-1844 GCF_001527695.2 Protobothrops mucrosquamatus | reverse complement strand
AATGCAGTTACTTAAGAAGATGTAGTATTACATAAACAAGCCTTAGTTGTTTCAGAATACTACATTTCTTTTTGAAACAAGGTCTCAGAGTTGTGTGTATTGTCATTTACTGTAGTTGTTGCCAATTTTTCATGACCCAATATGGAAATAATTTCATCATATTACTAACTCTTTGTGATATTTTGTAAGCTTATGCTTACTTATCAATTGTACAATCTAGAAATCTTTTCTTCTGTCAGACTCTTCCAATTGCCTTCTATTTTCCCCAGATCAGGATCTTCTCTTGCATGTGCATTGTATATCCATGATATCTGAGCTTTAGCTTCATTTAGCTTTGTTTAGCTTCATTTTTGGAGAAAGCTACCGAATGATTTCTCCTTGTAGCACAAGGTATTTGTCAACAATTTTCTTTAAGTACAATTTTTCTTCATATAACTTTGTCTTTTATATAGTAAATGTTATTAAAAATAGAAGCAAAACTAAAAAATAAAATATGATTTAAAAAAGGAAAATATATATAAAGAAATTACTACCCTTTCATCACAAGTATAAACAGTTTTGGTAACATTACCTTCTCTTAAAATATAACAAATGACCTCTTCTTCCATATCTCATCTCTTATCTATAAACAAACCTATAAAATCTCATTATTTAGTCTTAATCAGCAAAAGTCCAATAAGGCTTAGCAGAGTTAACAATATCTCAATTTTAACCTGGATCAAATAAACCAACTTTATATTCCTTTTTCTTTTAACAATCTTAATCTTTAATGCTGTAGGAGAAGAGCAGGCAGAGTTGAGGGGCAGAGTAAAACACCTCATCAGTTTTAGATTTTTTGTGTTGTCACAAGAGATCCAAGTCCAATCCCCCATTGAATTCTATTGATCCTTACCTAGTGCCAATTTAGTGCTTACCATTAGTTGACCAGATATTTGTGTATAGGGTTCAATAAATTGCTTATGCTGCGATCTACATGAATGGTCCTGATTCTTTACACTGACAAATCCCTTCCAATAATTTCCTAGAATTTGATTTCTTTTCATTATTTTGGTTCCTTCTCACAAAATTCTTCAAAACTTTAATAAGTTTTTTTAACAAGTCTTGTGAATCCAGTTTATTTATGTATTTTGAAAGTAAAAGTCTACAGAGTAGTCTGGCTGCCAGCAGTTGCTAGTGCATTTCGTTCCATCTGTCATGTTATCCAGGATGCACCATGAGGAGGCGAATTAGTTTTACACCCCTGTAAATCCAGTATGGCAACTATCTTTTAGTTTATTATTTGTATATCCCTTATTATTTATTTATTTATTTATTTATTTATTTAATTTTTATCCCGCCCTTCTCCTTACGGACTCAGGGCGGCTAACAGCCTTATAAAACAGATACAACAATAAAAATACCCAATTTAAAACCTAATTAAAATGAAATATTTGCTATGGCCAATATCAATTAAAATTACTCTTAAAACCCCACTAAAAATTCCCTAGGCCAATCCCGCTTGTTGGAAGAACCATGTCTTAAGGGCGCGGCGGAAGGAGGGGAGATCCGGGATCACCCGGATCTCTGGGGGCAGTTCGTTCCAGAGGGTGGGAGCTCCCACCGAGAAGGCCCTCCCCCTGGAGGTCGCCAGCCGGCACTGTCTGGTTGACGGCACCCTGAGGAGACCCACTCTGTGGGAGCGTACCGGCCGATGGGAGGTAATCTGCGGCAGAAGGCGGTCTCGGAGATATCCAGGTCCGATGCCATGGAGCGCTTTGAAGATGATGACCAACACCTTGAAGCGCACCCGGAAGGCCACCGGCAACCAGTGCAGCTCGCGCAGCAGCGGTGTTACATGGGAGCGA
>NW_015412627.1:0-1844 GCF_001527695.2 Protobothrops mucrosquamatus | reverse complement strand
TATCTGCATGACATGGCAGGAATTTGTGGAATCACTGATACTTGCTGAGTTTCCAGCTTCTTTGCATACCTCCCTGAAAACTTCATTCCCTGGCAAACAAATACCCAATCCATATCTTCTCTCTGTTCAGTTTATATTAAAAAACCTCCCACAATTATTGTGGATCCCCCCTCCCATTTATATTCTTACTGAAATACTCTAAAGCATGAATATCTGTACATGGATATTTTTGCTTTATGAACTGTGTGATACCTTTTGAATAACATGCTACCTTCAAGGCCTTTCTTTCAAACATATGTGCCATTCTACTAAGTTTTATTAATGCCTGTAACCCCAACATTTGTCTTTCTGAGTTAGGTTGTCAAGATCTCCCTATTTGTTTCCCATATTCTCTGTACCAGTATAAAATTACCTGAGACTGTAAATAGCACTAGGCAATTGGCTTCACTATTGTAGCTGAAACTTTAACTCTCTCCTCTGCTCTCATGTGTCTACATTACATTCTCATTATTGACCTCTGTCATTGGTGATATATTCATTTCAGGGTTTTTACCATTCCCCCCTTTTTGGTTTAATTTAATTTAATTAAATTTAGTTTAATAGTTTCTCAGGTATGCCCAAACTCTCTTTAGTATTTTTAAGATGTGATCTATCTCCTATCTGGAATCCTTCATGTAGATAGCATGTCTATGATTGAAAAAGGTAGAGAAGTAAGGACTGGGAGTTCAGAAACCACAAAGATTGCCCGTTTGTGAAACATGAAACCAGATGTTATAAGACCACATCTGTATTGAAAGGAATAAAGGAGCCCCTTTGGCTCAAATGTGAATGAGAGCTGACTTGAAAAAGTGTGTAAGAGAATAAAAAATAAGGAATATGGACAATTGGGAGATTTTTATTAGAAGGCAATGCTGTAGAGAAGGTTGGTGAATGAATGAATGCTTGTTTTAAAATGTATTCCAAATTACCATTTGTTTTGATTGGAGATCATAAATGTAACGGTAAAATGCTTTGTTTAGATATAGCTATGGGGGGCATAATAAGAAAGGAACACTATGGTTACAATGGGAGACAGGGGAATAGATATTAAAAATATATAGACAATTCATACTTCAGGCCCCTTGTTCATAACTCAAGAAAATTAATTGCTGAAGTCTTTAGACTCGGGTTTATGCCATACTAATAAATCTAGACTTATCCATGATTTAATCATCAATTAGAGGACAGGCCTGTTGTGCATCATCAGATTCATTCTGGATATGTAGAGAGTTTCCTTCTGACAGATCTGTTTAATAGGACAATAAAGGTTCAATTCACCTTGAAAGAGGCTCTAATTTCTCTCCTACTGAAAATGTCTGCATTGTTCTCATATCTTTCTCTTTCTGGGAAGGTTTATGTTGAAGGAGGCAGCATGACAAATATAAAGGACTGTAGGACAAGCAAATTATCTGGACATAGGTTGAAAACCTCACTGATTACATCATGGTTGATCTATATTGGGACTTGGATAAGCAAACAGTCATCATTTTTTGTCTTTCTAACTCTAAATCTCAATACTGTCAGTCCCGCTACTAAGGCCCCAGGGTTGGAAATGAGGGAATTGTTTGTGGTAATTCTGCTCCTGAAAAAGCAAATGTAAAATATTTTTTTTAATGTCATTTAATGTTTTTGATATGGAGGGGACTGTTCTGGCTCCAGAGAAATAGAATAAAAATTATCTCAGCAAAACAGAGTAGTTATCAATTCCAGGATCATGCAGTTTTCAATCTAGATGGGACTGTGTTCTGATCTTCTAGAGTTAATATCTATCTATTCTGGACAGTCTTTGGAGACCACCCTATATG
>NW_015412626.1:0-1844 GCF_001527695.2 Protobothrops mucrosquamatus | reverse complement strand
CAATCACAAGGTTTCAGAACAGATTGAGAGACATGGCTGATTTAGTTTCATGGATTGGCATGCAAAACAACAACTACTCACCTGTGTAGCTGCCATCTGTTGAAATGTAGGCCGCTCAAGGAGAAAAGAAAAACGAGACAAAATTAGAGGCAGTCATTTTTAGATGCCTTCACTGCAAGAGGAGTGCATTCATGGAAAATAAAGCTAAATTTCTGTACCCATTAACCATGAGAATTGGAAACTTGGCTTTAAAAAAAAGAGAGAGATGAAAAACAGATTCTGAAGCTAGATTGAAACTACTTTGCATGCTAGCCCCCCAAATACAGATAGGGCAACTGTAGTTTTCATTTCCCTTGTCAATCATCTACGTGCCATAAACAATTGACATAAATATCCTAGTTTTCTTTAAAAAAAAAAACAAAAAACTTCTATGGGCCTATCTGCCTTCTCCGACAATCTTTCTACAAGTAGTCCTTGACTTGCTCATTTGTTTTCACAACAGTTCGACAGCCTTGGAAAAAGTGACTTACGATCTGTATTCAAAGTTACAATTGTCACATCATCCCTTCAGTTACATGATTGCAATTCGGGGCACTTGGCAATTGGCTCCCATTTACCATGGTGGACAGCATCCCACAGTCCTCCAGCAGGTTTCAGACGAGCGAGGTCAATTGAGGAAGGTGAATTTGCTTAATGACTCCATGGTTCACTTACTGACTACATGATCTGCTTAAGAGCTGCAATGATTTACTCAATGGCCGGGATAAAAATGGTGGTAAAATCAGGTCGAGTCCCATGATGACTCGCTTAATGACCACATTGCTTAGCGACCAAAATTCTAGTCCTAATTGTGATTGTAATTCAAAAACTACCTGTAAACCCATTTTCCTCTGTCCTCCTCCTTAGCTGCTACCATCACTTGTGTTTAGCCCCTTGTCAAGACTGCACAAAAAAGGATCAGGGCTTAAATAAAGCTGAAAACACACTACAGGAAAATATTAGCTAATAAAAAAAGACATGTCTTTCTCTACAGCCAGTAGCTCCTCAAGAATATAAGATCTACAACCTCCCCACTTGGAGTAAAACTAAAAAGCTTCCAGCTGGAACTTCAGCCAAAACACTGTGATAAATCTCACTTGCCCGGAAAGGAAAAAAAACAACGGGAGGTACATCTTTGTTCCCAATTGGCATTCAGGGATAAGAAAGCCAAGGGGTTGAAAAGAATAAGAGGGATCAAAATGAAAAAGCCACGATCATCATCACCACAGGACCTGCCTTAAAAAAGCATCCTTCTCGGCGTGATTCTCTAATTGCTAGTCTCTCTGAAATGGATGCCAGAGGAGCTGTTTTCCACTTACCTACTTATAAAGACTTATCCCTTCAATGAGTTACTTTTAAAATAAGCAATAAGGACATAATCCTTTTTTCTTCCCTCAAATACCTCTGTTTTATTATTTTCTTTGCTGGGAAAATATTCAACTTCAGGCCCGGGAGGGGAGGAAAGAATGTAATGTAAGAATGCAATATAATTTGAGCTTACTGAGGCAAATGAAACGAAACAAAATGCTGCATCAGAGCCAGGGTGGGGAAACTGAGGCCCTGCAGCCTCCAATGATCTTCGAGCCAGTTTTACCTGTCTCTCTCTCCCCCCCCCCTATCTACACCCCCACCACATCATAACTACCTGCAAGAGCCAAAAATTGTTTTGGACATTCCCATTACTTTGAGGCAAGAAAAACAGAAACAACAGTGTACAATCGAAAATTCAATGAATAGTCCAAAACCTAGAAAAAATGGAAATTCTTTGCCCTTCTCATCTGCATGCTACACTCTACCTGTTTTGC
>NW_015412625.1:0-1844 GCF_001527695.2 Protobothrops mucrosquamatus | reverse complement strand
CACAAGGGGGGAGGGAACCCCTTTCTTCCTGGCCCTCCAGCTGTGGAAATCCCCCCTCCCAAAGTGAATGGCTTCCTGGCATCCCAGTTCCTCCCTTCGTTTTCTGCCCTCCCCCTTTTCCATGGCAAATTGATTAGCGGTAGAAGCTAGCAGGCATCATGCGATTCAAGCTTGACAGCCACTTTTCATTTAATGCACAGATGTGTGACAACACTGGGAGAACATGACCTGAGACGCAGAAGGGCCGATCTTCTCCACGACAGCATCTGTGCCCAAATTACTGCGTGGCTTTCCCAGAGAGCCCAAGGGCTGAGGAAGGAGGTGCCTCCGGGCTTTTTCCCAGACGGATGGCATAGAAAGACTTCTCCAAATCTGGATTGAAATCGGACCTTTTCCGTCATGGGATTCACAGGGACCTGACCAAATTTTCTCCCTCCCCTGTTGCTTTTAATCCTTCAGCCAGGTTGCCCGTATTTCTACACAAAGCAGAGTCCCAGGGACCCCCAGGCCTTCCCGGGGCCAAAGGGGGGGCCTGCTGCATGGGGGAGGGGGAGCTGCCTCCTGGATCTGACCCCTCCCCTCTTGTCCCCAGGCAGGAGGAACGTGCTGGGGAGGAAGAGCGCTGGGACTGGCACAAGGGGGGAGGGAACCCCTTTCTTCCTGGCCCTCCAGCTGTGGAAATCCCCCCTCCCAAAGTGGGCATTTCCTTGGGCAGACCCACTGTGGCTGGGAGGGGGCCTGGCCCAAAAGGTAACTGGGGTCCACTGGGGGATTCCGATTCCAGGGATTTTTGTATGTGTGTTTTGTTTGTATGTGCAGCTGATGCAATTATACTCATTTCACTGGTTAATCTTTCAAGTCATCAATCAGGCAAAATACACTACTTTTCAACCAGTCTCTCCGGGTTCTGCCCCTTCCAGGGATGGGGTGCCTTTTCTTTTTTTTTCTGGGTTTGTGGAAACCCTTTATTTATTCTTGGGGGGCCCCTGGGCTTTACGAGTGGAATGGCGGGTGACTAAAGAGCTCCTGCTGGGCTGGTGCCAAGAGAGCCAAGGGGACCCCCAGGAGGGCCAGGCCAAGCGCCTGTGAGGGAGGAAGGACCCCTCAGCCCAGGAGAGGCAAGATGGCCAGCAGGCCGGGGAGGGGCACCTTCTTCGGGAGAGCAATGAAGAAAAGCACACACAATTCTTTTGTTTGCTGTGTTTTATTTATGCTTTATTTGACAAGCAAGGCTTGGCATCGGCCCTCTGGGGCCCTTTTAGCAGAGATGGGGTCTTCATCCTTTCCCCATCGGGGTGGGGGTTTTGCAATGCCCCAAATCTGCACTTCTCTGCCTTGAGCTCTTAGCAGGTTGCTGCAGAGGAGAGAAGAGAGAAGAGTCATCGCAGGAGGAGAAATGAGGAGGTGGAGCTTCTCTGAAGCGCTAATGAGCCCTAAGTATCTCGAAGCTCAGCTTGTGAACACCACTTGAAATGAAGGAAAACTCCCCCCAGGTCTGCCCAGGAGAGTTTCCACCAGCCCAGAAGAGGTGATTGCAAAGGACCGAAGGGTTACCTCGCAGGACGCTGTGCAAAACGTCTCCTGTTATACCCAGAGAGGTGGCCACTGTCCTGAATTTTGTCTCCAAAGCCGGCGTCAGGTTGGGCTGAGTGCCTAGAGGCAAACAGGGAGGTGGGTTGCGTAGGCAGGAGAACTCAGGGATGGAGGGGGGGCTGCTCTGGCTCCCCCCAAATTCCCTGGTTGAACAGCTGGGAGGGAAGGAGAGAATCGGAGGTGGAGGTCCAGAGGCACAAGAGGGAAGGGCTTCCCTTGGGGCAGAGATACTGGAGGGCAGGAGGGGACGT
>NW_015412624.1:0-1844 GCF_001527695.2 Protobothrops mucrosquamatus | reverse complement strand
CGACAGGGATGTACCACAGTTTTCAGCATCGTAGGCTTTTGTGCTCACCATTTACAACACTCCCAGCCGGCCTCCGACAAGCAAAGCCAATGGAGGAAGTTAGATTCATTAGCAATCGTGGCCAGAAACGATCATAAAAACCAGGGACAATCCTGTGATACCTCAATTAATGACCCCATCACTTAGCATCAGAAGTTCCCATCCTGATTTGGGTTACAAGTCAAGAACTGCCTATATAACCCTTTATTGGGGGAATCAACTTTGCATTTTGATTGCACAGCGAGAGGGTGACCCCCGATAAAAGTTTTCCTCAGCAGCCCATGTGTGGAAAAAAAAAGATGTTGAGACTCTAGAAAGAGTGCAGAGAAGAGAAACAAAGGTGATTAGGGGACTGGAGGCTAAAGCATACAAAGAACGGTTGCTGGAATTGGGAATGTCTAGTTTAATGAAGAGAAGGACGAGGGAGGACAGGATAGCAGTCTTCCAGTATCTCAGGGGCTGCCCCAAAGAAGAGGGAGTCAAGCTATTCTTCAAAGCACCTGAGGGCAGGACAAGAAGCAACGGATGGAAACTTATCAAAGAGAGAAGCAACCTAGAACTAAGGAGAAACTTCCTGACAGTGAGAACAATTAACCAGTCGAACAGCTTCAGAAGTTGTGGGCGCTCCAACATTGGAAGTTTTTAACAAGAGATAGGACAACCATTTGCCCAGAATGGTATAATGAGGTCTCCTGCTTGAGCAGGGGGTTGGACTAGATGACCTCCAAGGTACCTTCCAACTTTGTTCTTCTGTTATCTGTGCACAGACCCAGTCTTTTCCCTGTACATAAGTCAGCGTATCTTTAGCTCCGTACGAAAAAAGTAAATATTGTGAGATTTGCATCCGCTGAGCGCTTGATTCTTAAAGAGACATTCAGGTCAGGGACATCCTTCTGTCTGGCTTTGACAAATACGGGGTTCTTCCATTTTTATTATTATTATTATTTTTTTAGTATTATATTGCTTCTACTTCTTTCGAGGTCTTGTCAGAAAATAAACCTTGAAAATGAGACACAGTCCGTCTGGGAAGTTAGTATGACTAAAACCTCAAGCTTTTTTTCGTTCCCCCCCCCCTCCCCAGAGCATAGGCTATTTCTTAGAAAGTCAGTTCCCCATTATTATCAAAGCATCTGCCCACTGGATGATTTCATTTCAGCTTTCAAAAGATTCGTTTCCTAGGAAGAGACTTCTGCTTTCCTGATCTAGGATTTGGGGTTGGGTGGCTTCCGATCAGAGGAGGTAAATCTCCAAGGAGGGTTTGAAGATTTGAGAGCGAGCGTAATGGTGTTTCTCTCCAGGAACTCGTATGCCTCGTATTAGATTGTTCCACTGTCATTTTTACCTTCTTTTGAAGAATAAATGAGGGCTCCTTGGTGCTCTCTGAGCTTGGCTGTTTTCTGACAGACATGTCATCACCCAGCTAGGTAACCTCCCATCAGTTCTGATCTGCTACTTGGCTAGCACTGAGGATGTTATGTAGTTTGGGCAATCGAATGCCTGCAAGAAAACAATTTAAGCTCGGAGAGCACGAAGGACCCCACACAATCCTCCTCCTCCTTGCAAACCCCCCTTCTAGCACTGATGATGTTCCCTAGTTGGGTCATGAAACATCTGCAAGAAAACTACCAAGCTCAGAGAGCACCAAGGACGCCACAGAGTAGTAGTAGTAGTTCTTTTCTTCTTCTTCTTCTTCTTCTTCTTCTTCTTCTTCTTCTTCTTCTTCTTCTTCTTCTTCTTCTTCTTCTTCTTCTTCTTCTTCTTCTTCTTCTTCTTCTTCTTCTTCTTCTTCTTCTTCTTCTTCTTCT
>NW_015412623.1:0-1844 GCF_001527695.2 Protobothrops mucrosquamatus | reverse complement strand
TCCCTATTTTGTAGGGACATTCACAAAAATACAGTTGGATACTCCCTCCAGCAGCTGTTATCTTTTAATGGGATTGTGCAGCTGCCTTCCCAGATCCAGCATGGCATTAGTAAAGATATAGGAACTTTCAGACATTGCCAACCAATACTACCTGCTTGATATGAAGCAGTGCACAGTGCTGTAAAATAAAAACTTTCCTTATAAAATTTCTCTTGCAAGCAGATTCTACAATGCACTACAACTGCAAATGTTTCATTTTTACCCATCTTCCCATGCCTCAGATAGTAATACGATAGGAATGCTGGAGTTTGGCATGCATCTTCTGTTTGCCATCTACCCCAATCCCCTGGGTAATGCCATTCGTCAGTTTGGGGTCCAGTAGCATTAGTATGCTGATGA
The DNA here is from genome assembly GCF_001527695.2 of Protobothrops mucrosquamatus. Taxonomy (NCBI): domain Eukaryota; kingdom Metazoa; phylum Chordata; class Lepidosauria; order Squamata; family Viperidae; genus Protobothrops; species Protobothrops mucrosquamatus. Next base: position 1,445 of record NW_015412623.1, on the reverse strand, counting down.
TAGCCAGCTGTATATCTTGATCCCAGATTGATCAAGTAATGCTGTTGAAGTCTTTTCCCAGTGTCTGGAGACTGTGAAGAACTGTGTGGAGAGGAACAAACTGAAGCAGAACACTAGGAAGACTGTGTGTCTGTGGGCCTTTGGGCCCTTCAACCTAGAAATCTTCCATCTTTAATTCTGGATGGAATAAAGTTGAATTTGGGGTTGGTTTGCCATCTGAGGGTTTTCTTGGATTTATAGTTTATGCTTAATGAGAAAGTGGCAGCTCTGACAAAGAAGATCTTTATACAGATTCATCTTATGTGCCAGTTGCATCAGTTGATGGATATGGAGGCCCTCTAGGCAGCCACTCACACCCTAACTCAGAGGTCCTCAACCTTTTGGGCACCAGGCACCGGTTATGTGGAGAGAGGTTTTTCTGCAGACCAGAGGGGACACAGTTTTGTGTGCTGCCAGCATCCTGCAGATGGGGCTTTGCTTGTTTGTGCGGACCGGTTGCTGGCATGCCACAGCCCAATACTGGTCCGTGGACTGGGGGTTGGGGACCCCTGCCCTAACAGAATTATGAGTAGATTATTGCAATGTGATCTATATGAGTCTGTCCTTGAAGATCCCTCAGAAGCTAAAGCTGATCCAGCCTGCCTTGGTTTGTGCATGAGATATCACAACTGTGCATTAGTTTCCAATTAATTTCTATGTGCAACTCAATTGCATGGGGCCTGCTTATTTAAGGGATTGCCTATCTCTGATTGTATCCATCCATCCTGTCATGATCAATGAGAATGAGTGCACTCTGGTGCTACCTGTTGGGATCCAGGAAGTATGCTTTTTTATCATGGTGTCTACCATCTGGAAAAGTACTGCCCACAGTCCAAGATATGGTTCACTCTTTGCTGATGTTCAAGAAATCCCTGAAAATCCAGCTGTTAACCCAGGCCTTGGGTAGGGTGGATGTTGATTCCCTATAAGATTTTATCTATTTGAATAATTGCCTTTTCAGGATATATATGTTTGGTGTCTTTTACTGTTTTATTATGTTTTAGAGTTATATGCCATTCAGAGTCTTATGGACTGTGGCCTGTGGCCTTCCGAGTGCGCTTCAAGGTGCTGATTATCACCTTTAAAGCGCGCCATGGCATCGGACCTGGTTATCTCCGAACCACCTTCTGCCACAGATTACCTCCCACCGGCCGATACGCTCCCACAGAGAGGGCCTCCTCAGGGTGCCGCCAACCAGACAGTGTCGGTTGGCGACCCCAAGGGGGAGAGCCTTCTCTGTCGGAGCGCCCACCCTCTGGAACGAGCTGCCCCCAGAGATCCGGGTGATTCCGGATCTCCCCTCCTTCCGCCGCGCCCTCAAGACTTGGCTGTTTCAGCAGGCAGGACTGGCCTAGGGGTATTTTAATTGGTTTTAACCAAATTTTAGTGAGCGGCCGATTCAAATA
>NW_015412622.1:0-1844 GCF_001527695.2 Protobothrops mucrosquamatus | reverse complement strand
TTTTAACCACTGAAATTCTCCCTAACAAAGATAATTGTAACTTTTTCCACTCCTCTAAATCCTTTTGAATTTTTATCCATAACTTATCATAATTATTTTTATACAGTTTGACATTAGAGGCTGTAATATAAACACCCAAATATTTCACCTTTTTCACTATTTCAAAACCAGTTAAGTTACTTAAAGTCTCTTTATCTTTTGTTGACATATTTTTAGCTAATATTTTAGTCTTATTATTATTTACTTTAAATCCAGAAACTTTCCCATACTGAATCAAGATCTGTGTCAAATTTCTTACTGAGTCAATTGGTTGAGATAGAGTGAAAACCAGATCATCAGCAAACGCTCTAAGCTTATAGTCATTCTTGTCCAAAGTTATTCCTTTTATAACCGATGATTCTCGAACCTTAATTAATAAAATCTCCAAAGTCAAAACAAATAATAGAGGTGATAGTGGACATCCTTGTCTCGTACCTTTCTCAATTTTAAATGAGTCTGTCAATCCTCCATTTACTACCACTTGTGCTGATTGTAATTGATAAATAGCCTTTAACGCTGACAAAAATCTGTCCCCAAAATTCATTCTCTCCACCACTCATAGCAAAAATTGCCAGTCCAGTTTATCAAACGCCTTTTCAGCATCCAGAAATATAAAAGCCGCTGGAATTTGATTATTTTTGTCCAAATATTCAAGCAGATTTACAATTTGTCTAACATTATTCTTCATGTATCTACCAGTTATAAATCCAGATTGGTCCACATGTATAATCCGTTTCAATACTTGCATTAATCTATTAGCTGTTTGGCGGCTTGAGCTTTCTCTTCGGGAGAAGGAGAGAGGGTGAGTTCTACTCTGAGTAGGAGTAGAGTTCCCTAGTCCCCCTAGGAGCTTTCCAGGGGGACGAAGGTGAGAACTCCTCCGGAGCTCAAAGCTTTCTCCGCAGCTCGGGATGTCTTCGTTTGCAGCGAAGCCAGACGTCGTCTCCACCTCTGATATTTATTCAGATTTTTAATCGTGAGTAAACTTCTCAACAGACAGAAGTGACCAGGAAAATTGGACTTTGATTGACAAAAAGACTTTAACTCAGAAGATTTAAAGACGTCCTTCTCAATTGTTATAATTAATTTGAGAAGAAAATGGCTGCGGGCAAGCCGTTTCTTTGTTTCAAAGGAAAACTTTCACTTCCGGTTGTGGATTGATACATTGTAAAGACCATTTTGAACTTTTTTGCATTTAAGAAAAGTTTGGCTAAATACTTGCTGTTGTGGATTGATAGTTTGAAAAGACTCTTTTAAATTCAAGGAAAGTTTGGTTAAATAGCTGCTGCTTTCTCTTGTTTTGGATTATACTCAGAGTGTTTTCAGAATGGCTTCTAAACATACTGGAACTTCTGCAGTACCTAAAACAGCTATTTCTTCCCCAGTTGTGCAAATTACACAACAGAAACCTAAAACTTCTCCACCTTCGCCCCCCCCCCTATTACTCTTAAAGATTTACAGGAATCTTTGGCACAAGTTTCCAAGCAAATAGTACAACAAATGAGAATGGAAACAGAAGAGCTTCTTAGCAAAAAAAAATGATGAATTGTGTGAGAACATATCACAAATTTTTTAAGGCTTTGCAGTTCATGTAGATCGTATAGACGGACGGGTGGATGAAGTGGTGGAGAAAATGGAAGGAATGGAGGATAGACTGGAAAAAGTAGAAGAAGGTGTGGAAATTGCTCAAAATGATATTGTAATGTCACAATATAGAGAAATGGAGTATGCTATAAGAATTAGAGGCTTAAAAGAAGATCTACAGGAGAAACTGAGGGAGGAAATAGCAGCTGCTCTGGCTCTGG
>NW_015412621.1:0-1844 GCF_001527695.2 Protobothrops mucrosquamatus | reverse complement strand
ATGGCTTTTCCAGCAAGCGGGCCTGGCCTAGGGAGGATTTTAAATCGGGTTTATTTTAAGAAAAATTTTAAACAGCACAACTTTAAATATTTGGTTTTAATTGGTTTTATTTGGTGGGGATTGTAAATACGTTTCTGTTTTAAATATGTTGTGAGCCGCCCTGAGTCCCGTTGGGAGAAGGGCGGGATATAAATCAAAAAATAAAAAATAAATAAAATAAATAAAATAAGGTGCTCTTCTGATTCACAACCTTTCCTTCACCATCCAGATTCTTCCAGTTCTTTTGTTACTGAAGTGATCACTTTTGATTTTGAGCCGGGAACCTCTGTGTGTGTTTGTGCCTATGTGTATTTTTGTGTTAGTGTTGATTCCTGGCAACTGCCTGGACAAGCAGTTTTCTTGGCTAGATTTCAAAAGTCGTTTGCCATTGCTTCCTTCCTAGGGCTGAGAAAGAGTAATTGACCCAAAGACACTCCACTGGTTTTGTACCTAAGTTTTAGTTTCACTTAGGTACAAAACCAGTGGAGTGTCCTTGGGTCAATTACTTTTTCTGTTTCTAGCCTGATTCCTAAACTACTGCACCAAGCTGCTTAGCCATTTTATAACAAACAAAGACTTACAGTATGTGATCGGTACTCTTCAAGACATTAGCTGCTCCTCCATCAAAAGCAATAGATAGAAAGACCTTGAACTTTGTCTCTGGTTATAAATTGCCTGTGTGGCTTTTATATATCTGTCTGCATTTTTAAACCTAGTTTTGTAGAAGCCTGATACATTCATGTTGATACAGAGGTTATTGGATGAGATTTCCAAACAGAATGGGTAAAAGGTACTAGTCAGGTTTACACAAAAGATCCTGAACACTTAAGAGAAGATTTTGGGAATAATTTCATGATGATAGAACTTTAGGAAATGGTAATGTTCCAGAACTCTTGAAATTGTAAACAATCCCATTTTTAATTGCAAAGCAATCTAGGTCAAGATTTTACTGGGTGACATTTTTTCTTCCCAATCATACCATAGATTGAGTCATTTCTCCTGTACCCATTTGCAGAAGCTTGAGCATCCGCCTCTTATTTTCATCTCTTGGGATTTTATTTTTCACCAGTAGATGTGAAAAAGATTACATAAGGATAACCTTAAATTATCAAATCTATGATTTAACAGATTACAGTGTAGAGGGAAATAAATGTCCTGAAGATTAATTTTTCAATGGCATCCCTATTGTGTATGAAACATGATTTTGATCTTACACTCTTATTTGTTCTTAACTTTGCCTCTTATATCAGATTTCACTTTCTTAGAGCAGGATTAATTCAAATCAAACTAATAGAACGAAGGAAGGAACATTTATTTTGGAAGGAAAGCCAGGATCTATTCATCCTTAAATCCTTGGGTGATATGAAAGGCAAAATTGGCTTTCTGACATTTTTTTTAAAAAGTGTAATTTCCAATTGGGAAGCACTTCAAGTCTTAATGGAAAAAAAATGAATCTCAGTATAACAAAGTTTGCAATTGTTCTCTTTAAAGAAACACCATTCTGTTTTGTTGCTGTTCACTAGATCCAAATTTTGTTTTTGTTTTCTTTTCAACTACTACCCTATCATTAAAGTCTTCTTGCCATCCTTTAAAAATAAATGTTTTGAAAATTGTCATTTCTTATTCTGCTAAAATGCAAAGAACCAAGTTGAAGTAAGCCAGCTACAGAGAATTCAGAATGGAGCCATCATTAAGAACTTGTTCTAGAGAAGTACCAAAGTACCAAATTTAATCCTTAAAAGCATTACTAAAATTACTAAAACCTCCTCTACCTTCAACATATATTAGGATCTTTGTATCATTTC
>NW_015412620.1:0-1844 GCF_001527695.2 Protobothrops mucrosquamatus | reverse complement strand
CGGCCGCACCGGAAATAGCCCCTCCCACACCGGAAATAGCCCCTCCCAAATTTTACTTGCATTCCTGTTCTCTAAAGGGGCGGTCCTAGGGTTTGATGAGGGCGTGGCCAGGTTTGAGTTCCGCCACCTTTTCTCCGAGAAAAAAAGCCCTGTATATATATATATATATATATATATATATATATATATATATATATATTATTAAAGATTTTAATTACAGTAATAAAATCTAGCAGTAGCTAAGCTCAGGAAAAGAAAGGAAAATAAAAACAGGTAAAAAGAAAGAAGCAGTAAATAAAAAGAAATAATGAGATAAATAAAAAGAAAAGAAATATATATAAAGAAGTGATTTCCAACCTTCATCACAAGTATAAACAAGTTTGGTAGCCTTTCATCCTTTATATGGTTACAAACAGATATTTCTTTTTTCCATAACCCATCTGTTATCAACAAGCAAATCTATATGATATCAACATTTCAATTTTGATATCAGCAAAAAGTCCACAGTTTCCAGAACTTTGCAAATAAATGTTTTATTTTAACCTTGATCAAATACACCAACTTTATATTCTTTCCTTTTACTTCTAATAGTATTAATCTTTAGTTCATTCAAATATTGTTGTGGATTTTATTTCTCTTCAATTCTTCTCTGTTCTATCACAAAGGCTTCTTTGAGGCTTTAACAAGCCTCTTTTTAAAATCCAATAAACATACATTATCCAGGTCATTCTTGTGATTTATCATTTGTATTTTCCCTTTAATTTTTAAAACTTCATCCAGTTTGTTTTTATGTCCAATAAAGAGTCCTTCTCTTAGTCATTCGTTTGGCCTGTCACTTATATTTCCACTTTAATTTCCTTTAATTTGTCTTGAAATGTATACATTTTTCAATCCAACATTTCTGATTCTCTTTTTGCATCCAGCAAGATTTGTTTTACATCTGACATTCCTTCACCGACGTCTTTTAAACATAGACTATCCCTAGAAGCAGACATTGATAATGTTACTAATTATTTTTGATATTGTGGCTACTAATTTCTGGCCCCATTCTTCAAAGATCTCCTTCACTATTTCAAATATTATAGCATTTTGTGTTATTTTGTAAACCTCAATGCAGATCAAAACCAAAAGCAGGTTTACACTTTTTTTTTCCTTTTTGCCTAGAACTTTTATCTCATCTACTGCCCAATTTAAATCTTATCTCTAGTTCCTAATCTCTGTTTTGATTTACAGTAGACAAAATAAGTTTGGTTCCCTAAAAGCTGTCTCTTTTATATAATTAGTTCCAAAATCTTATATAAAAGTTTCAATGTTCCAAATTTCTCTGGACCCTTAATTCATTTATAGTGTTCCTAGTTCAAAATGTTTAGTTTTTTAATCATTTATTTCAAATTATTTAAGTTCTTAAATTAATTTTTCTTTTGTTCCAAAATGAAGGTAGACTCATTAGATGATTTTTCAAATTTGGCATTCTGAAGATCTCTAAAAACTTTTAGATGGTTAAATGAGCAATTTGTGAAAGTGATTAGAAAGTGAGGTTAGAAAACTCAGTATCCTTTAAAAGCTCAGCTGTAGTTGCAGGCTTGATGACTGATATCTTTATGACTGATCCCTTTATCTCCTGTTTCTCAGACCCATGGGAGATTTCTGCGATTTCCTCATAAGAAGCAGCCATCCAGAGCCCATTGGAATGATTTTCTGTTTTACACTAGAGAGTTTCTGAAGAACCAATCTATTCATTAGTTCTTCATTCTTTGCTGCTGTCACTTCTTCTGCTCTCCTTAGCTCGCTATGCCTACCCCCAGTATTATTTAAATCATCATCATCATACAAGCTTAATAAAT
>NW_015412619.1:0-1844 GCF_001527695.2 Protobothrops mucrosquamatus | reverse complement strand
CTATAAATGCATGGAGTGTGGAAAGTGCTTCACTGTTAGTACTTCTCTCACTTCCCATTACTGGATCCATACAGGGGAGAAGCCATATAAGTGCACAAAGTGTGGAAAAAGCTTCAGTGAAAATTCGTCTCTTACTGTTCATAAAAGGATCCACACAGGAGAGAAGCCCTATAAATGCATTGAATGTGGAAAGAGCTTCTCTTCGAGCAGTGACCTTAGTTTCCATAAAAAGATCCACACAGGGGAAAAGCCACATAAATGCATGGAGTGTGGAAAGAGCTTTACTAAGAACTGCCAACTTATTTACCATAGTAGGATACATACCGGGGAGAAGCCCTATAAATGCATGGAATGCGGAAAGAACTTTATTCAGAGCAGCAGTCTTACTACCCATAAAAGGATCCACACAGGAGAAAAGCCTTATAAATGCATGTAATGTGGAAAGAGTTTTTCTACAAACAGTTCTCTTTACACGCATAAAAGGATCCACATAAGGGAGAAGCCTTATAAATGCTTGGCGTGTGGAAAATGTTTTATTTTGAACAGTTATCTTAACTACCATAAAATGACCCATACAGTGTAGAAGCTCTATAAGTGTGAAATAAGAAAAAATCTTCAAGGGGACCAATGGTCAAATATTCCATATAATTCTGTTTCACTGTTACGCTTAGTTGTTGAAATATATGCATTTTCTAATTAAATTTACTGAATTAGGAAAGGTTTTTTTTGAATCTGACCAACACAAGGTGAAGCCCATGCGGTGTTTTCATTATGAACAGTGGATTTTTGTAGCTACTGTCATTTGAAGGTCACCGATCCCATTTTAGATAAATAAGAGAACATCTTGTTTCTTCACGTTTATCCTATTTTCGACTGGATCATAATAAAGCCTAAATCCCCAATGAAAGTTAATTTTGGAGAGTAAGCATAGGGCTTAGTTAACAAAATATCATTTCGGGCATACTATGGGGAAGGCATAAATCAGGAAATACTTGCAGAACCTATAGCTAAATATAAAGGACAATGTAAATGTGATGCTAAAGAAGATACTTTATGAATAGAGCAGTTTATGTAGCAATTGTTTTGCACCTAACGCTTTGTATAGCTGTCAGTAGAAGTTATATAATGAATTGTAATATGTTGAAACCGGAAACGTATTGGGATATCTGTTAATAATAATGATGATAAAGTTGGAAGGGACCTTGGAGGTCATCTAGTCCAACCCCCTGCTCAGGATGGAAACCCTATACCATTTCGGACAAATGGCTGTCCAGTTTCTTCTTAAAAACTTCTATTGTTGGCGCATTCACCGCTTCTGGAGGCAGGTTGTTCCACTGGTTAATTGTTCTAACTGTCACGAAGTTTCTCCTTAGTTCTAGGTTGCTTCTCTCTTTGGTTAGTTTCCACCCATTGCTCCTTGTCCTGCCTTCCGGTACTTTGCAGAATAGTTGACTCCCTCTTCTTTGTGGCAGCCCCTGAGATGTTGGAACACTGCTATCATGTCATCCCTCGTCCTTCTCTACATTAAACTAGACATACCCAATTCTAGCAACTGTTCTTTATATGTTTTAGCCTCCAGTACACTAATCATCTTTGTTGCTCTTCTCTGTACTCTTTCTAGACTCTCAACATCTTTTTTACATCGTGGTGACCAAAACTGGATGCAGTATTCCAAGTGTGGCCTTACCAAGGCATTGTAAAGTGGTATTAATACTTCACGTGATCTTGATTCTATCCCTCTATTAATGCAGCCTAGCACTGTGTTGGCTTTTTTGGCAGCTGCAGCACACTGCTGGCTCATATTTAAATGATTGTCCACTAGGACTCCGAGATCCCTCTCACAG
>NW_015412618.1:0-1844 GCF_001527695.2 Protobothrops mucrosquamatus | reverse complement strand
AGCACTACAAATTGCAAAATTTGCAGCCAAGCCTTAAGGAAAGACTACAAGGAAAGGCTTGGCTTCCCTCACAGTAGGAAGATAATAAGACAACAGTGTAACATGTAAAAAGCAAGAAAAAAGTGAAGGAAATGATTGGTCCATTAGTGGGTGAAAGTGGCAAGAAGATGACAAGCAACAGGGAGAAAGCAGAACTATTTAACTCATTTTTTGCATCTGTCTTTACACAAAGGGAAAAAACAGTCCAACCTATCAATAACAGTACCATAAAAAAACAGATTAGAAACACAAGTTAAGATAGGCAAGAAAATGGTAAGTGAGCACCTGTCCAGCCTAGATGAGTTCAAATCACCAGGACCAAATGGATTACACCCCAAGGTTCTCAAGGAACTGGCAGATGTGATCTCAGAACCTCTGAACTATATCTTTCAAAGATCCTGGAGTACTGGCTGGGGAACTACCAGAAAACTGGAAAAGAGCTGATGTAGTTCCCATCTTCAAAAAAAAGGGGGAAAAATAGATCCAGAAAACTACAGACCTATCATCCTGATCTCAATACCTGGGAGGATTCTGGAAAACATAATCAAACAATGAATCACTGAACATCTAGAGGCAAACAAAGTCATTACTAAAAGCCAACATAGGTTTGTCAAAAACAGATCATGCCAGACAAATCTTATTGCATTCTTTGACCAAGTGTCAAAATTAGTGGACCAGATGAATGCTGTGGATATAATTTACTTGGACTTCAGTAAGGCATTTGATAAAGTAGATTACAACCTACTACTTGATAAGATAGAAAAATGTGGGTTAGACAGCATCAACACCAGATAGATTCGTAGCTGGCTGACTGGTCATACTCAGCGTGTGGTCCTCAATGGAACTGAATCTACATGGAGGGAAATGTGTAGTGGGTGCCCTAGGGCTCTGTTCTAGGCCCAGTGCTCTTCAACATCTTCATCAACAATTTGGATGAGGGGATAGATGGGGAACTCATCAAATTTGCAGATGACACCAATCTGGCAGGAATAGCCAACATTCCAGAAAATAGGCTTAAGATATAGGAGGATCTGGACAGACTTGGTGAAAAAAGTAAGGTTCTGTATAGTACAGGGTGTGCCTTGCTCAATAGTAGTAACTGTGAGAGGGATCTCGGAGTCCTAGTGGACAATCATTTAAATATGAGCCAGCAGTGTGCTGCAGCTGCCAAAGTGCATGGTCAGATCATGCACTCCTGAGGATGGACTTCCGGACCGCTTCCCCTCGCCGCAGGGAGACGGAACCGCCTAGATGGTTCCGTCCCAGGCTCCTGATGGACCCGGAGAGGTTTCTGACGGAGCTTGGGCCATATCCGGAGGCGTTAGGTCACGACTCGGCGGAAGATCAGGCTGCGGCCTGGGATGCGGCCGCAGCTGCAGCACTGGACCGAGTCGCGCCGCTGCGGCCTCTTACCCGGCGTAGATCTCAATTAGCCCCTTGGTTTACTGAGGAGCTGAGAGAGATGAAATGCCAGAAAAGATGCCTAGAGAGCAGTTGGAGGACGTCCCGAACCGAATCCGACCGAACACAGGTAAGGAGACATATTAGATCTTACCTTGTGGCGATGAGGGTGGCGAGGTCTAATTACTACTCCACCCTCATTGCATCATCAGATAATCGCCCAGCCTCCCTCTTCAGGGTGACCCGCTCCCTTCTTCAATTGAGGGGGGGGACCCCCTGGCGGGGAAGGCTGAGGAGTTTGCACAATATCTGCATGACAAAGTCGCTCGGATCCGAGAGGGTTTGGACTCCGACTGGGTGGCCCCGGGGGAGGTGACGGGAGCAGGTCTTGAGACTGTTATTTG
>NW_015412617.1:0-1845 GCF_001527695.2 Protobothrops mucrosquamatus | reverse complement strand
AAGTACAATACAATTCAAGACTTTTAAACTACGTTTGCTTTATTTATTTGTTTGCTAGTTTGTTTGTTTGTTTGTCTGTTTATACTATTATTGAGGCTACCCATTTCATAACAACGAGTCTGGATCGTTATTTAAAGGAATGAAAACCAAACTGATGAAAGCAAACCATTCAAATAACAAATATCCAAGGTCATCAAAACAAAAAACCACAACACCATTCCAGCTTACAATAAAAAATAACACGGGCCAACAAAGTTGACTTATCCCCTGCCCCATTGCTTGAGGAACCATCAGATCTTGCAGAAGTTATCAGGGCTGGGACTATCTTGATCTCCAGAGAGATGTTGTTCCACAAGGCAAGCATTGCAACAAAAGAGGCAGGACTCCTGGGTCCTATAAGATGACTTTTTTTTGGATGAAAGGAATGCAGAACATGCCATACACCTTAATTCTAGTGTGGGATGCACTAGAATATTTTTTTTTTCTCCTTGTGGCAAAGACATCTCAGAATGCCAAGTATTTCTTGATCAGCTTATTGTCTTTAAAATTACTGTGTAAGGAGTAGGATGGTCTACTGGAAAACTTTAGCAAGAAAACTTTAGCCTATGATTTGAATGGCATCCTTGTTAATAGAGGAGAGTGAAATTTTCTTTGAAAGGAAATGGGAGAGAGGACCTGGCCAACTGAGCTGGCTGGAATTGAGTATGGAATGTCTGTTGTATCTTACAGTCTGGTTCCACTTATAGTACTAAAAGAAAATCAAACTTAAGTAGCAACTAGCCGATTATATAGCAACGAGCGCTGTCAATCAACACTGAGACTAATACCTTGCCTTCACATACTTTGTATTGTAATTTCCAAACATTATTATCAGAAAACAAGTGGATCCTAGAAAAGAATCACATATGAATAACTTGGAACATTCTCAGTCATGCTTGTAATTGCCAGGCCAAAGGGAGTTCCCTAAATATTAATATCTTCCTATGTACGTGTCACTTAAAGAAAGGAAGCTAATGAGATGAGACAGGAGAAGATAATATAGAAAACTGATGAAGACTACATGATATTCTCATTCATCCTCTTTCTTAAACAGATGGTGGTATCTTTCCTATGTTGCGTGACACATTTTGTGTTGCTGCCTGATAATGACTCACTAGAGTAAAATCCCAGGATGCTCAATGGTGGAAAATAAGATTGTTTGGTGTTATTTGGTACAGCTATTTTTCCAACGCAATTTCGACAGATGTGACTATTTCACTGAGATCTTGTCAAAATAGCATCAACACATTGACAAATTAAATCTGGCTCATTTTCATCCCCTTGGTATTATAACGTTTCTTGTGCCATAACGTGGGATTCTATTTCAGTGTCATTCTTGACATCTTGATCATTTCAGATGGCAGATTATCAATTTGTTTGCCCTTTTCTGATGGCTTGTTTTGCCCTCCCTGTGCTTGTCTCCTCCTGTCTCTTATTTCAAATAATTATAACCAATGGAAGTGTGAGAGGACAGAGTGCCTGCAAAATGGCCAGCACCTGGGCTGCTGGTGCCCTTTCCCTTTAAGGCAGCGGTTCTCAACCTATGGGTCGCGACCCCATTTCGGGTCAATCGACTATTTCACGGGGGTCGCCAAGCAAGGCTGTCTGCCATTTTTTTCCCCTTTTCCGGCGGGTGCCTTACCTCCCTTGGGCTGGGCCAGCTGGTGGTCGGCCTGCTCCGTCTCTGCCGCTTGCCAGCTACGCCTCGGCCGGCGCAGGGGGCGGAACCACGCATGTGCGGCGCTCCCGGGCAGGGAAAGTCCTCGACTTACGACCGGTTGGGTAGTCCTCGACTTACGACCGGTT
>NW_015412616.1:0-1845 GCF_001527695.2 Protobothrops mucrosquamatus | reverse complement strand
GGGAGGGGGGAAGGGAGGAGGGGAGGAAGGAAGGAAGGAAGGAAGGAAGGAAGGAAGGAAGGAAGGAAGGAAGGAAGGAAAGAAGGTTACAGTTACAACCGCAAAAAAAAGAAAAAATGTTATATTTACAGGTAGTCCTGGACTTACAACAGTTCATTTAGTGACCAGTTCAAAGTTACAACGGCTTGGAAAAAAAGTGACTTATGGCCATTTTTCACACTGACAACTGTTGTAATATCCCTGAGGTCACGTGATCAAAATTCAGACACTTGGCAACCGGTTCACATTTATGACGGTCGCAGCGTCCTGGGGGGGGTGTCACATGATCCCCTTTGGTGACTTTCTGACAAGCCAAGTCAATGGGGGAAGCCAGCTTCACTTAACAACCATGTTACTAGCTTAACAACTTCAGTGATTCACTTAACAACTGGGGCAAGAAAGGTTGTAAATTGGGGGCAAAGCTCACTTAATCAATGTCTCACTTAACAACGTCCATTTTGGGCTCAGTTGTGGTTGTAAAGCCGAGGACTGCCTGTACCGCTGATCGTCAGAAGGCAAAAATACTACCACTTTCATCCTTATGGTGGTCACCAGAGGTCAGTGGTAAATAGAAAAATAAGCTACCGTATTTAAATGCCTTTAAGGGGGAAGTTTTAAGCCTGCACTAGGAGGGCAGACAAAATTTATAGCCATAAGCTATCTAGTTTGAGGGTGCATAAAGGAAAAATAAAAAGGAGACTGTATCTCCAAAGCATCTAAAAGACATTCAAAATCCCTTGTGTCTCTCTAAAATATCTTGGGGGAGGGGATTCCTCCTCCACCCATTTACAGGAGATGAAACATCTAGTCCACTGGGACTAAATCTGTCTTCCCACATCTCAGCAGATGGTAGCATGTGACAGACTTTGCTTGAACTCAGAAGCTAAGCAGGATCTGGTTAAATTAGCTCTTGGATGGGGAAACAAACATATTCTAGACTAGAGTTTGCCCGAAAGTTAAAAAACAGCCCCCAAAATTAGAGTAGCAAATCAGTTTTCCAGTCCTTTTACAAAGCAAATTGCAGATGATAGTATCCAGTTGGCCAATGAGAAATTGCTGGGAAATTATGTTGAATAATTTGCACCTATTTCTTCTCCGTTCTGTGAGAAACTGACCGGGCAGCCTTTGGTTTATTCTGTCTTTAACTCTTTATGGTATAAAACAGGAGGAGAATACAGATGGGAAGGAGGGTCCCATGTGGTGCCTCCTCTGTCTATAGAGATTCTCAGTCATCCAGGTGATGGTTGTCCCAAAGGTGCTTTTTTTTCAGGAGGCAAATGGACTTTCTTGTTTTCCTTTGGAGACATTTTGCTTCTCATCCAAGAAGCTTCTTCAGCTCCGACTGGATGGTGGGGAATGGAAGGATTTATACTCCTTGCAGGCAGCTGGTCATTTGCATTCTTTTGGAGAGTCGTTGAGGCCACTTGGAGGTTTATCTATGTCCTCAGGATCACCTGAATGGTGCAAATGGGTGTGGAGCCTTCTTGGCTGCAGGATGTTTTCCACCCTGTGTCCCTTCAGTGTTGAAGACGGGCACAGGCTGTTGGGGATGAGTCTGTGCGGTCTGCATCTCAAACTAAAGCGCAAATGGTTCCTGTAGTCTTCCAAAAAACATTGCGGTTTGAGATGCAGGACATAGACAAACCTCCAAGTGGCCTCAACGGCTCTGTAAAAGAATGCAAATGACCAGCTCCCTGCAAGGAATACAAATCCTTTCATTTCCCCACCATCCATTCAGAGCTGAAGAAGCTTCTTGGATGAGAAGCGAAACATCTTCAAAGAAAAAACAAGAAAGTCCAGTTGCCT
>NW_015412615.1:10619-12464 GCF_001527695.2 Protobothrops mucrosquamatus | reverse complement strand
CTTCCTTCCTTCCTTCCTTCCTTCCTTCCTCCCTCCCTCCCTCCCTCCCTTCCTCCTTCTTTCTTTCTTTCTTTCTTTCTTTCTTTCTTTCTTTCTTTCTTTCTTTCTTTCTTTTTCTTTTTAGTGTGTTCTTGATTGTGGTCTTTTGGCCACTGCTGAAACAGAATGCTGAACTAAATAAATCTAAGGTTTGACTAAGTGAACTATTCTTATCTTACTATCTTATTAAAATAAGAAGTCATAATTTGTTTGAAATCCCACTAACAAAGGGAAACGTTTATGGTATCCAAAGTGCAATGAGCACTGAATTTAGAAAAAAGTGCTGAAATAGAAAACTATAAACCAAAATAAGCTTAAAAAGAATACAACAGAGCTGACTGACTGTTTTATCTAATAGCAATAGCAGACTTATATACTGCTTCACAGTGCTTTACAGTCCTCTCTAAGCAGTTTACAGAGTCAGCATATTGCCCCCAACAATCTGGGTCCTCATTCTGCCGACCTCGGAAGGATGGAAGGCTGAGTCAACCTTGAGCCACTCAGAATCAAACTCCTGGAGTGAGCAGTGAGTTAGCCTGCAATTCTGCATTCTAATCACTGCATCCAGAGCACTGTAAGCACTGTAAGCATGAGCCTTTCAGGCTTAATAAAGCAATGCAGCATAATATTAAATTAAGGCATGGGAGGATAAAACGTACACTACTCTTGACATCTTTGAGTTTGGGAAGTATGTCTAATCCAAAGCCATCTGCTTGTCCTCTTGTCCTATTTCCACCATTCATGTAATTCCCAAAAGCCAGGACCAAGCCTAGAACCCGCATAACTCCTGAGCCACTTTTCAACATCTGGGGAAAAAAGATGCAGAGAGGTTACTACAGAACACGTTAGAAACATTTCATTTTATTTAATAAAAAGTGTGCCAACACATAGCAGTTGTCAAAACAATTGAAAGCAATTTAAATTTAAATACTTCATAATCACATCGGGGTGATTCCAAATTAATAAAAAGTCTAAAATTTCAGTAATAATTACATTTCTAATTTCTTACTATTATGTAGATGTATCGCTAATAAAAAAAATCAAAGAAATTTATATCTTGAGAAAAAGGGGGTATAGAACCCTTCAAGCCAATACCCAAGTGCTGTTTACATATGCAGGAATATTAACTCTGTGAACTTCGAACTTAAAAGTAGTTTTTATTTTAAGACTAGCTGTACCCGGCCACGCGTTGCTGTGGCTCAGTCTGGTTAAATGGAAAATGGAATCGTAAAATCGTAGCGTGTGTTGCTTTTATGTCCAACAGATGGTGCTGTTTTTCAAAAAAAGCATGTTTTTACCTGTCACAGGTGTGAATCTATATAATAGTAGGTATATAAAAACACGCGCGTATTCGAATGCAACGTTGTGTCAAAATTTCAAAGCAATCGGTGAAGAACTTTCGAAGATTTAAGATTTTGAACAAATGAACATTTACATTTTTATTTATATAGATTAGTACAGAGCTGGGGAGCTTATGACTTTTCAAATGTTGTTCAAGTACTCCATCATTGGACAGGGTGGAAAAGAGTTGTTGTTCAGCAGCATTTGTAATGACATAAATTCCCCACCTATACCATAAGAGGAAGGCTTTTCTAACATTGCTTAATGGAATAGAAACAAAATATTGACGTATAGTTTGGAGTAAGAGATATTCAAGTTCAGGTACTTGTCAATTTTTGCCAAAGCTTGCTCAAATTTCTTTAATATTGAACAATTCTAGCATGATAAGCTGGGCCCAGATTCAACACAATAATCACTTGACATGAAACCGTCATACAAGAGACACAGGAAGTGCTGCACTAACTA
>NW_015412615.1:0-1052 GCF_001527695.2 Protobothrops mucrosquamatus | reverse complement strand
GATTTTAGGTAGGGATGATTTTAAGAAAATTTTAATTGACACACAGCTTCCAATATTTGGCTTTTAATTTGGTTTTATGGGGGTTTTTTGTTTTTTGATGTATTTTGTTTGTATCTGTTTTTAATATGCTGTGCACCGCCCTGAGTCCTACGGGAGAAGGGCGGTATATAAATTAAATTATTAAATTAAATTAAATTAAATTATTAAATTAAACTTAGTTAATCTGCAATAAAAACTCACTAACAAATAAGCATAAATCAAAAATTTGTTTTGTATAAATATATTTTATCATGATGTTTTTTCAGTATACGATATCACATGTTATAATGGAGCATCATATGGATTCTAGAAAGACATCCAAAGGTCCATAATCTCTTTGAGAAGGCTTGAAACAAGTCCGGCACTATGCAAGCATCTATACAATATAATTCTGTATACTCTTCTGCCATGCAGTCAGAATGGGAAAGAATGCACTAGGTATTAAACTGGCACCTAGCTCAATGGGAACAACAAATTTAACAAAGAAATATAAAGTCAGGGAAGAAAAACACAGTTTCTTCTATATTTCTTCCTTTTAATTGTCACTGTGATATTATTCTACCATAGCAATACAATCAGTCATAATTGTGATTCTGCCATTTTTTTTGGCAAACATTGTAAACTATAATTAGTGCATGTACATTTTTGTTTTGATACTCACATTCTCATAAAGGGCTTGAAGAGTCTCTAAGTCCACCACAGAGTTGTCCAAATTCATGACAGCTATGAAAAAGGCAGACAAAAATATATAAAAAAGAAGGATTACATTTTAAGAAAAGACTAAGCATAATACAGACACTTTTTTTAAAAAAATGACCTGCTGGTCATACAGCTTAATGGATTAAACTTTATTAATGCCTTAAGAAAATATTCCATCTGACAGAAGACTAGTGGAACCTGGCATCACATTTTAATATAGTCAAGTCGTCTTTCCCCCACAATCATGTCTGTGGTGAGCTTATTCTTACCCATGTCACAGAAAAAGTCAAATGGTAACAATATACTTTACACCG
>NW_015412614.1:0-1845 GCF_001527695.2 Protobothrops mucrosquamatus | reverse complement strand
TGTTTGGGTGTGTGGGTCGGACGGGGACAGAACAGTATCTTCCTCAGACTCCAATGCCACTCCAGGCTCCTCCTCCTCATCTGAGTCCCCAGACTCGGCTGCCGGATCTACTGGCTGGTGAGGAATCACAACAACCCCTCATTTCAATCCTTAGCTGCAAATATTCTCCTTCATCAATAAGTCTCTTCCTCAATATAAGCTATTCACTTCACTGATCAATATTGTTCCCCTTCCAATACTAAGAAGGGATCTTGGAGGTCATCTAGTCCAAACCCAGCCCCAGCCCTGCCAGCCCCTGTGACCCCCTCCTCACCAGCAGCCCCCCGGAGGAGAGTCACCCTGGGCATAGTCTGCATGGAGCAGCGCAGCCAAGGACATGGCAGCCGGGCAGTGGGGACAAGACTCCACCCTTGTGTCCCATTGCATGCAGACGATGCTGCAGGGCGCGGACAGAGGGCGTGGCCGCCATGATGCTGCTGGGCCATCTGGCAATGTGCTATGGCAGGCGGTGGAGGTGGTGGGTGGCCCTGCGTGGAGGAGAGGAGGGGGCGGGGCAGGGGCAAGGCAGTTTTGGGGCACTCAGTCTCAAAAAGGTTCACCATCATTGACCTATACCATTTCAGACAAGTGGCTGCCCAGTCTCCTCTTTAAAATTTCCATTGTTGGAGCATTCACCGCTTCTGGAGGCAGGTGGTTCCACAGGTTAATTGTTCTCACTGTCAGGAAATTTCTCCTTAGTTCCAGGTTGCTTCTCTCCTTGGTTAGTTTCCATCCGTCGCCTCTTGTCCTGCCTTCATGTGCTTTGGAGGATAGGTTGACCCTCCCCTCTTCTTTCCTATCCTCTCAGCCCTGGTCCTTCCCTTTGTTAAATGACCCATACCCAGTTCCAGCTCCTTATGGTCTAGCCTCCTGCCCCCTCGTTTTATTGTTATATTTGTTATATATGGTTTTTTTGGTTATATTTTGTTATTTGTTAGAGAAATAGTTTCATATTGTACATATTGTTGATATTGGAATAAAAACATTTGAAATATTTCTCTCGCCCCTCTTTTGTCACAGAGCACACAACCTATTCACATCTTTGTCCTCTTGGCATTTGTCTTCAAAAAATGTGCAGGTGCCCCTTTTCGAGTGTTACTAGGGGGTGGAAACCATCCCAACGTCTTTTGCCAAGGAAGGGTCTTCCACGGATCAGAGATCTCGGCTGTCACCACAATTGTGTTCTCCCATTGTGGGTCTGTTGTGCAACCCAGCCTCCAGCAGGGGCAATCTCTGCCTCAAGGGAAGAAGAGGCCCCGGGACAGCCTCAGTTCGGAGTTAAATTGCCTATTCTCTGAAGAAACGGCTTCTTTTGCAGGCCGGGCCTTCTGAGGAGGCCGTGATGCTCAGTGTGGTGTGTGGTTTGTCTAGGGTGGCTCTCTGCACACCACACTCTGCAATTCCCAAGGCGGCTGTCATTCCCAACCCCATATTTGGCTAAATATTCCCTTGATTTGGCCCCCTCATCATTTCATTGTGTAGAGCAGGGGTGTCCATGCTTGGAAACTTTAAGACTTGGGGACTTCAACTCCCAGAATTCCCTGGCTTATGAATTCTGGGAGCTGGAGTCCACAGGCCTTAAAGTTGCCAAGGTTGGGAGATCCTGTTCTTAGGCCACATCTAATTCTTCTTCTTTTTGCCCTAATTGATTTTCTCTGTTCCGATGCTTGTCTCCTAGGCTGATGGAGCACCTGCTTGCTTCGTAGTAGTCCTCCTTTAAGCCATTAAGAATTCCTGCTTCTGAGGCATGTTGGTTGGAAAGATGTATGCTAAACAAGCATTTAACTTCTGGGTTTTTATTTATTT
>NW_015412613.1:0-1845 GCF_001527695.2 Protobothrops mucrosquamatus | reverse complement strand
GCGGGTCTGGCCTAGGGAGAATTTTTAAACAGGGACAATTCTTAATTTAATTTTAATTAATTATACAGCAAAAAAAAAATATTTGGTTTTTAACAGGTTTTTATGGGGGGATGATGTTTTAAGTGTTTTAATATGCTGTAAGCCGCCCTGAGTCCTATAGGGAGAAGGGCGGCATATAAATCTATGAAAATAAAATAAAAATAAATAAATAAATAAATATTACTAGAACAGAACAGAGTAGAGTAGAATAGGATAGGATAGAATAGAATTGACTATGAAATAATAGAACAGAACAGAACAGAATAGAATAACAGAGTTGGAAGGGACCTTGGAGGTCTTCTAGTCCAACCCCCTGCTCGAGCAGGAAATTCTATACTATCTCAGACAAATGGTTATCCAATTTCTTAAAAACTTCCAGTGTTGGAGCATTCACCGCTTCTGGAGGCAGGTTGTTCCACTGATTAATTGTTCTAACTGTCAGGAAGTTTCTCCTTAGTTCCAGGTTGCTTCTCTCCTTGATCAGTTTCCATCCGTTGCTTCTTGTCCTGCCTTCAGGGGCTTTGGAGAATAGCTTGACTCCCTTTTCTTTGGGGCAGCCCCTGAGATATTGGAAGACGGCTATCATGTCCTCCCTCGTCCTTCTCTTCGTTAAACTAGACATCCCCAATTCCAGCAGCCGTTCCTTGTATGTTTTAGCCTCCAGTCCCCTAATCATCTTTGTTGCTCTTCTCTGCACTCTTTCTAGAGTCTCAGCATCTTGTTTACATCGTGGTGACCAAAACTGGATGCAGGATTCCAAGTGTGGCCTTACCAAGGCCTTGTAAAGTAGTATTAACACTTCATGTGATCTTGATTCTCTCCCTCTGTTAATGCAGCCTAGCACTGTGTTGGCCTTTTTGGCAGCTGCAGCACACGGCTGGCTCTTATTTAGGTGATTGTCCACTAGGACTCCGAGGTCCCTCTCACAGTTACTACTATTGAGCAAGGTACCCACTATACTATACCTGTACATTTGGTTTTTCTTGCCTAAATGTAGAACCTTCCTTTTTTCACCCTTGAATTTCATTTTGTTAGATAGTGCCCAGTGTTCAAGTCTGTCCAGATCCTCCTGTATCCTAAGCCTGTCTTCTGGAGTGTTGGCTATTCCTGCCAGCTTGGTGTCATCTACTAAATAGGCTGAGTTGCATAGCACAGTATGTTACAACAATAGAATAGAATAGAATAGAATAGAATAGAATAGAATAGAATAGAATAGAATAACACAGATTAACACTAATCACGTTGAACACATTGGGCAAATACAGCTTCTGCTCCTTATTTGACGTGTGCGAGTTTACGGAACAAAACACTCTCTTTGCAAATTGATTAAGTTCCACCTTTGCACTCAGCCATAAGTTATTTATTTGCCTGGGTTAACACACGCTACTGAATTTTGTTCCTTGGATTTAGGGACGAACGTCATGTTATTTATGAACCAGCTTTTTCTAAAAAAAGGAGGCTATGCACCAAAAGAGGATAAAATCAGGCGCCTCCAGCCGCAGGCGTTGTTCTCTCCTCGGGGTCAAAGCCAAACCTCAACAAATCTGTCCCTGTGTGACAGCGATGAGCTCATCTGTCGGATGGCGTGGTTGTGCGAACGTGTTTCACTCAGGAGCTGGTGGCAAACTGGGGCAAATTGCAGGTCACAAACAGCCCTCAATTCCAGGGACCGAGATGAACTTCAGATATAATAATAATAATAATAATAATAATAATAATAATAATAATAATAATAATAATAATAATAATAATAATAATAATAATAATAATAATAATAATAAAGTTGGGAGGGACCTTGGAGGTCAT
>NW_015412612.1:0-1845 GCF_001527695.2 Protobothrops mucrosquamatus | reverse complement strand
TTGCGATGACGGGTGAGAGGGGTGATCACATAGGTGCTCCTTCTATCTGTTTGTATCTTTGTCCATTGTGGATGAAGTACATGTTGGTTAGGCAGTGGTTGGTCAGATCTAGAATGTGCTTAGGGGGGTTGTATTTGCCAAAATACTCTCAATCTTACACGGGAAAAGACCCGAATACGCCAAGACCTGCATATATATATATATATATATATATATATATATATATATATATATATATGAGTCTTTGGTCATTCGGGTTTTCTCCCGTGTAAGATTAGAAGTGTCATAGCGACGTTTCGATGAAATCACATTCATCATCATCAGGCTTGTGCTTCGAGCAGAGGGACCAGAGGCCGAGTGAGTCTGCCGTGGACTTTATTGCTGCCTTAAGACAAGCAGCCAGGCCTTGTGAATTCAAGGACCTGGAGGAGAGGCTGTGGGATCATTTCGTGTGTGGCCTAAGGAGCAGGGAGCTGCAACAAAAGATCTTCGCCAAGGAAGAAGTTTCATTCCAAGATGCCTTGCGAGAGGTTGCTGCTGAAGAAGCAGCGGGCGGCACTGTGAAAGCTTTGTGGCTCACCAGAAACCCTCCAGCCACCATGACCGTCCATCAAGAGGTCGCTCGAGAAGATCCAGAACCAGATCCTGAAGAGGAGGTGGATAGGCTACACCAGCCAGCACATAGAAGGCCGAAGGAGCGTCCAGACAAGGCCCCAGCATCTCCTCAGTGCTTCGGGTGTAGAGGACGCCACAAGCGCACCGACTGCAGATTCCGCTCAGCCATTTGCCGGGTATGTGGCAGGCAAGGCCACATTGCCTCTGTCTGTTTGGGTCGCCAGAAGGTTCAACCTCGGGAAGAATTGCTTCAGAAAGGTACCAGGGTCCCCAGCCAACACAGGGTGGGTTTCTGCGCATTGCGCAGGAGTATTCTGAGACACGGACACACAAGCCCCTTAAGAAAAAACTTCGCATTCATGTGAAGTTGCAAGGGGTTCCCTTGTCAATGGAGTTGGACACAGGATCCGCTCTATCAATCGTTTCACATGACACCTTCAAAAGAATTTGCAGCAGTAGTGGCCTTCGAGTCAAACTCACTGACTTCCAGAATTCCAGAGTCAGCGTGAAGGGGGAGGATATGCTCAAAGTGCAGCGTAAGGCTTTTGAAGGCCTACTAGACGTGGTGGTAGTTGGGGGTGATCGTACGAGTCTCATTGGGGTCGATTGGCTCGAGGCTCTTGGAATCCAAGTAACTGGGCTTCACAGCTTGCAAACGTTAGGCCTTGCAGAAATCTGCAAGGAGTTTGCTGATGTGTTTAGCACAGAGATTGGTTCTTACAAGGGGCCTCCCATTGCCCTACACTTAAACCCAGCTATCACACCTATTAGGATTAAGCCTAGAAGGGTGCCTTTTGCTCTCAAAAGCAAAATTGATGCAGAGCTGGACAAGCTGCTCCAGCAGGGCATCGGACCTGGATATCTCCGAGACCGCCTTCTGCCTCAGAGTGCCTCCCATCGGCCGGTACGCTCCCACAGAGTGGGTCTCCTCAGGGTGCCGTCAGCCAGACAGTGCCGGCTGGCGACTCCCAGGGGGAGGGCCTTCTCGGTGGGAGCCCCCACCCTCTGGAATGAACTACCCCCAGAGATCTGGGTGATCCCGGATCTCCCTTCCTTCCGCCGCGCCCTTAAGACATGGCTATTCCAACAAGCAGGACTGGCCTAGGGGGAATTTTTAGTGGGGTTTTAAGAATAATTTTAAATTGACATAGGCCACATCAAATATTTCATTTTAATTAGGTTTTAAAGTGGGTATTTTTTATCTTTGTATTTGTTTTATCAGGCTGTCAG
>NW_015412611.1:0-1845 GCF_001527695.2 Protobothrops mucrosquamatus | reverse complement strand
AGGAACCTTCTTTCAAAAGCAGCCTCCATTTTATTCCCAGTTTGGAACTGGACTTGATTTTTCTTTCAATACTAGAAACAGTCTCTTTGGGGAGACCAGCTGTTGCTTTCTCCTGCCAAGCGAAGTGCTCCATTTCTGATTCCTGAATCTAGTTAGCAAATCAGAAATTATCCAGTGGGTAAGCCCTCCTAAGTTTTTTTTACCAAAGGTTTTTGTGTGTGTGTGTGTGGGGGGGAAACAAAAGCTGAATTTTGTCTATTCAGCCCTTCCAGAATGAGATCATGCTGGGTAGAGAATACTAGAAATTGAAGTCCAAACATTGGAGTGTTCCCAAATTACAGAAGAAAATACTAGTGTATTTATTTTGATTGATGGACAACTGAAATTTAGATAGATTCAGTTGGAGTTCCTATGTACTGCATATATGTTTCATCTGGGCAAGGTCTGTTTCAGAAGATCTGTTTTTCATTGAAAGATCATTATGTGGAAGGTTAAAAGAGATCAGGAATGTGTAAATTCATCTCTGCTCTGTTACTCCTTCACACAAAGAATAGCAACATAGCCACCAGTAATATTGATGATAAAATTCCCTCTCTGGGGAATTCAGAAGGGGATTTGTGCTCAAAGGCACATGCCTTCTGAAAAGATAAGCACATATCCTCTGCAACCTAGCAACACCCAAAAGGTTACCTAGGTAGAGTGATTATAAATCATCTTTGGAAATGGGGGTGGGGATGGCAGGGAAGGAGAACTATTTTCATTCAAATTGTAGGAGTCACTGATCCTTTGGTTAATCACCTGGTCTTGTTTATCAAATGATTATCATGTGAGTACTTTTTGCTGTTTACAAAAGTTAATCTAATCAAGTGCTGTAGCAGACTTTCACCTTGGTTCTCCTTTGTCCAGGAATTTATAACTTACCCTTCAGCCTACAGGATCATTGTCCATTTCTAGACTAGCATGCTGATTCCTAAGCATGCTGTAAAACTGATCTGGAATTCATTCTGATCCTTGAGATTCCTGCTTAGCACGATCTCTATTTTTTTCTCTAGAGCTTTCCTTGTGTTTTAAGATCCAGAGTTCTTGTTTCTTTGCCAGTCTTGGTTGCTTTGCTACTGCAAGGTATAAAGTATTTTCTTCTGCTTTTTCCTGAAGAAGGGAACATTTTAGTCTCAAAGCCAGATTTAATGGATCTAGGTCTAAGGTCTAAAGTATCTAAGGGGAAGGAAATATTACTACCTAAGAGTTAAAAGTGAATCTCAAGTTAAATATAAGTTCTGGATAATTGCAGCTCTATTTTTAACAAAGTGTTTGGCCTTGCATAAGATTCAGTTCTAAATTCAAGATTCTACTTGCACACAATAACTTTGCTCAACAGCTACTGGGAAATTATTTTTTTTTCAATATAAAATTTTATTATTTTTCAACATAGAAAAATTTTTTTTTTTTCACAAATACTACACAATGCTATATGAAACCCCCCCCACCCCCCCGGACTTCCCAAACCTAATCCCAGGATAATATTGAAATATAAGTAAACAAGTATTAACATCTCTAACTCCACAAAGTATATTATTCTATATGAATAGGTAAAATATATAAAAGAAAAGAGAAATTTTTCTAAAAACCTAAATTATATTCCACCACTCTATGCTTCTTTTGAATATAAACAATCCATCTTCTCCATATTAACAAAAATTGTTCATTTGAATAATTCTTCAGATAAGCCGAAATCTTTGCCATCTCAGCAAGGTACGAAACTTTCAATCTCCAGTCTTCCATTGTAGGTAAAATTTTACTCTTCCAGTTTTGAGCTATCAACAAACGGGCAGCAGTTAAGCAATA
>NW_015412610.1:0-1845 GCF_001527695.2 Protobothrops mucrosquamatus | reverse complement strand
GTTTTGGGATCTGCCTTCCTTTAACTTCATTATTCCATGTCTGGAATGAGAAATATCAGCTCTTGAATTTGCGCTAAGCTTCCAGAAACTTCAGGAATGTTCTTGGAGTTAAGTCCATCTTTTTTTCCTCAGAGCTAAATAATTTCTCCCAATCTTTTTTCATTGCTTTTAATTTTCACTCCTCTCCTCATTTATGTCAGTATTCCTCAATCTCTGCAACTTTAAGACGGGTGGACTTCAACTCCCAGGATTCCCCAGTCAGCCGTGCTGGCTGGGGAATCCTGGGAATTGAAGTCCATACATCTTAAACTCGTTGAGATCCAGAAATATTGATTCACACTGCCCTCTTTTGCATCTTGCTTCAGTTTCTCTCTTTCTTCAAGTGGGATGCCTGGACACATTAGGACAGTTTGCCCAACCTTAGTGATTTTAAGATATGTGGACTTCAACTCCCAGAATACCTAGCAGCCTTGGGTATTCTGGGAGTTGTAGTTCATATGTTTTAAAATGGCTAAGGTAGGAAACATTGCATTAGGAGGACCTGTGATGGAAACTGGCCAAAGCAGAAGAAAGAATAGTGACTTCCAATGTTTTGGAAACTAAATTTTTGCTGATTCAAACCAGGATAACAAAACAGAATTATGCTCCATCGCACGCCTTGCCTAAAGGCAGAAAACAAGTCATGCCTTATCATTATCTTTTCCTCAGAGACAACAGAGATCAACCCAGCTTTAACCGAGTCTAGAAAGCCACTAAGTCATCACTTGTGGCTTGCAAACCACGCCGCATAAATTTGCACGTGCCAAGAAGCTGAAATCAAACAAAACTGCATCAAGGTTGAGTCTAACGCAGGAGTAGGCAACCTTGGCTCTTTTATGACTCGTGGACTTCAACTCCCAGAATTCCTGAGCCAGAATGGCTCAGTTTGGAAACCTCTCCCTGTCCCCTCAGCATGGCTGGCTCAGGAATTCTGGGAGTTGAAGTCCATATGTCTAAGGCAGGGATAGGCAACCTGGGCTCTTTTATGACTCATGGACTTCAACTCCCAGAATTCCTGAGCCAGCATGGCTCAGCTTGGAAACCTCTCCCTTTCCCCTCAGCATGGCTGGCTCAGGAATTCTGGGAGTTGAAGTCCACGAGTCATAAAAAAGCCAAGGTTGCCTACCTCTATCGGTCCATCTCCAAGGATGAATTCCTGCAGTAGGCCCTGATTATAGAGTGGCTAAGACTGTAAGAGCCGTGAGCCAGTCAGCTCAACACAAGTAGTAGTCCTTGACTTACGATCACAACATTTCTGTTGATAGGTGAGACAGTTGTGAAGTGAGCTTTGCCCCATTTTACGACCTTTCTCGCCACAGCTGTTAAGTGAACCACTGCAACTGTTAAGTTAGTAACATGGTTCTTAAGGGACTCTGGTTTCCTGACTTTGTCAGAAGGTCGCAAAAAATGATCACATGGCCCCGGGACACAGCAACTGTCATAAATATGAGTCAGTTGCCAAGCATCCAAATTTGGATCAGTGATTGGGGGGGGGGGGGAAAGCTGGAACAGTCATAAGAGTCAGCTTGTTGCCCCCAACAATCTGGATCCTCATTTTACTGAACTCGGAAGAATGGAAGGCTGAGTCAACCTTGAGCCGGTCAGGATCGAACTGCTGGCGGTGGGCAGTGAGTTAGCCTGCAATACTGCATTCTAAGCACTGCGTCACATAGATAGATAGATAGATAGATAGATAGATAGATAGATAGATAGATAGATAGATAGATAGATAGATAGATAGATAGATAGATAGATAGATAGATAGATAGATAGATAGATAGATAGATAGATAGATAGATAGATAGA
>NW_015412609.1:0-1845 GCF_001527695.2 Protobothrops mucrosquamatus | reverse complement strand
TTGACACTCACAAAAAAGTATTTATTGTGGTCACTAGTAGAAAAGAAGGTAACAACAGAGAACACAATGCTCAGAGATAGCACAGACATTTTAGAACTCTGATCTTTCCAATCTTGATTAAGCTATGATGATGCTGTGCATTTAGTGGATTGAAATTACTACTTTAAACATTATTTAGAAGAAGGGCTGGGGGCTTATGCAAGCCTAGGATCTCTTTGCTCTTCATCAAAGCAGAACCTCAAAGATGGGCCAGGGAGCTGCTGGGGTTGAGTCAGATCCCAAGGACTTCTTTTGAGTCATTTTGCTACATGCTGCATCATTTCAGCTTAGCCATAATTCTTAGTGTTTGAGGGTTGGGTTTTATTTATTTATTTATTTCAGAGCGGAGTGGGAAGAATGGCTTAAAATGATGTGATAATCTATTCCAAGATAGATCAAAGAGGATGGTATTAGATATGACAGACTAAGCAAAAGGAAGGTTTTGTGGAAACAGTGTTGTTTTGTGGAATTTTTGACTTGTAATAGTTGCCAGTGGAATTGGGTGCCAGAAAATAGTTTAATTGACATGTCATTAAAGGTTTTTTTTCTGATTTATTTTTCTGGCTTTTACTGTGAGCTGCTTGGGAATGTTGCAGTGCTGCAGAATTTTAAAAAATGCAGATGTATAGATCAATCACAAATGTAAGCCTATGCAAGTTCAATGGAGCCACAGTTAGTAGAGTCTTGGAACTTTTAAAAAAATCTTACCAGTGGATTTCACCTCCTTGTCTTTCTCTACTTAAACGCTTATCGCCCTAATAAAGGGAAGAGGGTGAAGAATGCCCTGCTAATCAAAATGAATTTCCATTTCAGTCAGAATGCCCAGTATTTTTAGCATTTAATTTAATTTCAGTCTTTCTAACTGGGGCTTAAAGAGGCCTAATTGAAATTAAAACTAGCTTAAGAAACAATGACAGAAAAATCTAAAACAGCAACGAAAAAACAAAAATCAATGCAGCTGCAAATAAAATGGCAAATTAAAAACTATCCAGCAGAGCCACCATGACTAAGCCCAGTCATTGTAAAATTAGTAATCACAATCCAATAACACTAAATTAAACACAAATATTCCAAGAAAACATGAATGTAATTTGCCTGATTCCTAAAATAAATAAAATTATGTGCCAATTATTTTGGTGGGGAGAGAGAGGGAGAAGAATCCCACAAATGGGGTATCCCATTAAAAAGTTTTTTTTCCTAAGAAACACTTAAATTAATGTTAGTTTCCAAAGGGGAATCTCTGATGATAATTTCAACATTTAACCAAATTAATGCAGAAATAGGTACTCTTTCAATTTCAGTGGAAAAACAGCTTTCAACTGTGCCTTATATTAACTGCTGGGTATTCCAGGATTTTTATAGACAGAGAGAAAGGGAGAGGGATATAGAGAGGTATTTCTCTCTCTCTCTCTCTCTCTCTCTCTCTCTCTCTCTCTCTCTCTCTCTCTCTCTCTCTCTCTCTCTCTCTCTCTCTCTCTCTCTCTTTAAATATATATATATATATATCAAAAATTTCTTTAAAAATGTGATCCCTGGGTAATTCCATATTAAAACAGTGAAAAACACACGAGCATATATATATTTGTTTTCTGAGGTTTTCGCGGGTGTTTGTATGTAGGTCTTTAGTTATTCGGGTTTTCTCCCGCGTAGAATTAAAAGTACCTTGGCGACGTTTCGACGAAGTCACATTCGTCATCTTCAGGCTGGTGTCTTCAGCTTCGTGCTTCTAAGAGTGGTGTGTGCTGCGATCACACACCACTCTTAGAAGCACGAAGCTGAAGACACCAGCCTGAAGATGACGAATGT
>NW_015412608.1:0-1845 GCF_001527695.2 Protobothrops mucrosquamatus | reverse complement strand
TAATACCATTTTTTTTGTTTTAAAGCCTCCAGGTAAAATTACATCTAATCATCCTCTGCATCACATAAACAGGATCATTTCCTTCCTGATTGAATAATTGTATAGTTCTTTCATTTAGACCATCTGATTGTTCCATTTAGCTAACTTAAAATGTTTATAACTACACAAGCATGATCTACAACTCTTTATAAGCATTACCTACCCGAATGTTCAAAAAACATCCAAGCAGAAATCTGTTTGCAATTATTTCTGTGCTTTTTCATTTAGTTGAATATTTGCAATACCAGGATACAAAGTGTTTTCACCCTAAAGTGTTTTGAATTTTTTGGTGATGTTAGAAATAGAAACCAGACATTGTTAAGCTGTTAGACTGGATTGGCAAATGAGATATCTTCCAAAGAGGTGCGACTCTCTGATCTATATCTCATCTCTCCGTTCTGCTCACTTCTGTTCATCAATTCCTTGTACATCACATCTTTTCTTCAGTGTTTCCATTTAGTCCATTTTTTATGTTGTCAAAGAAAAACTGAAGTAGAAACAGTGCAATGCTGCACATCAAAGTACCATTTAGCTTGTTTGAGAATGAAAATGATTTTACTTTGTTTTAGAATATTAAAAATAAAGTCGCTTTCAAGCTGAGCTTGACTCCTGGTGATTTCATGGAGCTAATGATCTAGTTTTCTTGGCAGTAGGAAACTGGGCCAGTTAATAAATCAAATAAATAAATAAATTCACAAGCAGCAGCACAGGGAGCATATTTAACTAAAGCCATGGAGAGCTTATAAATATTGTCCTAACAATAAAAATTAAGCATGCATATGCTTTTGTACAACCCACTCCAATCCATTTCTACCAAAGATTCTAATCCCCTTAGGCAGATTGTAGGACAAGGCTTACAAAATGGGGCAAGGAGTCAATGCCAGCAAGGACAGCATCCATCTAGAAAGCTAATGTTCCACCCCATTTCTAGTGGTATTCCTGCTAAGAAAATTTTGAGGACAACGTAGAAATACAACAAACAACAAATTATGGTCATCAAAGGGTTTTTTTTTACAATCAAAAGAATACTGTGACCTTAATTGCTAGACTCTATCAGAAACTGCTGTCTGTCATGAATAATACACAGTGCACTGTCCCTGAAGAAGAAAAACTTACACCATAATATTGAGAACACCTTTGATTATATATTTATTTCTTTGATTGTAAGGAATCTGAACCTAAGCTATACTTTATGCTGTTCTGAGGATTTTTCCAGATGATGGAATGTCTCTTCCAATGGGAAGCACAAGATTCATGCCATGAACAAATATGCCCTCCATTCATCAGATACCCTGCCAATATAATGAGCTGGGCAAAGGAGGACATGGAAGCCCGGCACAATAGAGATGTGAAGGCCCAGAAGTTTCTCACAATGTATGGAGGTTTCCACCCCAAGTCCAACATCCAGAAACTGTACACCAGCTAAAAAGAATATAGTGGGGAGTGATGGGTTTCAAAGCTACTATCTTTAACAAAATCCAGAGTATCCACAAGTACATCAGCAAGATGAGTTGCTAAGAAAATGCCTGAGGTGGCAACAGACATGGAAAGAAACTCAACCAAAGGAAGTGCCATGGCAAGACAAGTCCCTGCATGGGATGTACCATCAACAGATAGCTGAGGTGGCAAACATTGGGAAATGCTACCAATGGCTGGAAAGGGCTGGACTAAAGACAGTGCTGAGGCACTGATCATAGCAGCACAAGAACAGACACTAAGCACCAGATCCATAAAAAGGAGTCTACCACATTAGGCAGAATCTAAGGTGCAGACTATACAGAGAGGCCTCAGACATAATCCAACACA
>NW_015412607.1:0-1845 GCF_001527695.2 Protobothrops mucrosquamatus | reverse complement strand
AGAGAGCTGTCTCCTCTCCAGCCTCTCTGCTGCAGTTTTGCCTTGAGCAAAGGCTTGCTGAGGCCTGCAGGGATGAGAGAGTGGATCTCTATAGCAGTGGTTCTCAACCTGTGGGTCGGGACCCCATTTGTGGTCGATCGACCATTTCATGGGGGTCACCAAGCAAGGCTGTCCGCCATTTTTTTTGTCCGCCATTTTTCCCCCCTTTTCCAGCGGGTGCCTTACCTCCCTTGGGCTGGGCCAGCTGGTGGTCGGCCTGCTCCGTCTCTGCTGCTTGCCAGCTATGCCTCGACCGGCGCAGGGGGCGGAACCACGCATGCGTGGCGCTCCCGGGCAGGGAAAGTCCTCGACTTACGACCGGTTGGGTAGTCCTCGACTTACGACCGGTTTAGTCCTCGACTTACGACTGGTTTAGTCCTCGACTTACAACCGGTTTAGTCCTCGACTTACAACCGGTTTAGTCCTCGACTTATGACCGGTTGGGGTCGCGGCATTAAAAAGGTTGAGAACCACTGCTCTATAGGCTCCAGTCGTCTTTGCAAAAAGCCTTTGCAGCCGAGAATGGAGGCTGGGAGAGGGGGCGCATTCCTCCGCGCTTCCATTTATGGCAGCAAAGATTTTTTTACAAAGATGGCAAAAGGCTTTGTAAATGGAGGAAAGGCTTCAGTGCTTTAGGCCTTCCCTCCATTTGCAAGGCCTTTTGCCACAGATCTCCAGGTCTCCGTTTGCAGAGAACAGAGACCTAAATACCTTGAGAGCACGTGAGAACAGTAGCACTAGATCTCGCCCTACTGATCTCTTGTGATCTGAAGGTACTTTAGGCCTCCATTCTCTGCGAACACACTGAAGGCCTGAAGCACCAAATCAGGCCAAGAAACCGAAAGCTCGCTAGACCTTCGCAAGTTGAGTATCCACAGGCCCAGTGCCTGTGGAGACCTGGGGGGGGGGAGAGAAATAGGCAGGGGGAATGTTGCCGTGCCTCTGCAGTCATTTGTAAGGGTGAACGAATCCCATGGTACATTCGTAACTTCAGGACTTGTCGTAAGTACTTGGGGGGTTATGTCATAACTTTGAATGGTCACTAAGTGAACTGTCGTAACTCGAAGATTACCTGTTCTTTACATATTCCTCAAGACAAGCAAATATACCTATTTGGGTTTACACAACTTTTTGTCCTCTCCTAGTTTTGTAGCAGTTCACCATTTTTTAATTAAAAGTTAGCATAACAATTTGTGTATTGCACTGTGTGCATTTTCCTCTCTATCTACTTTTTTATTAGAGAACTGCAATATAAAATTCAGAGAATTGTGAAGACTGAAGTAGAGTTGCGTTCTAATTTACATATTATTCTGAGAAGTACAGATTAGATGGATAACATGTTCAAATGTAAATCTGACAAATTTCCTTTTACCCCTACCCATCCATATTGGATATTTTCTGCATGTAAAACCACAGTAGTCTAAATCAGTGGTTCTTAACCTGGGCGGTACCGCCCCCCAGGGGGCGATTTCATTTTTCAGGGGGGCGATGGAACGAAAAGGGGCGGCGTGGGGGCGATGGAAGGAAAAGGGGGCGATAGGGGGCGATGGAGCAAGATGTTTTGGGGACACTTTTGAGCCTTCCCCTGCAGCTCCGAGCGTTCTCCGCCATTTGTAGAGAGAGACAGAGAGAGGCACTTGTGCTTCTCTCTCTCTTTCTCTCTCATGCGGATTTGCCCCCTCGCAGGGCTCCTGATTGGCCCTGTGCCCGGGCGCCCCGCCCTCTGGGAGAAGCACGGCCAGGAAGTCCCTTTCCCTGGCTGGCCCCATCGAGGTACACGTGGTCGGGCAACCGCACGGGGAAGCC
>NW_015412606.1:0-1845 GCF_001527695.2 Protobothrops mucrosquamatus | reverse complement strand
CACAGCCGCCAACTGGTCGTCCAGTGTCAGCCGTGGGTCCAGGAGGACCCCCAAGTTGCGAACCCTCTCCGAGGGGGCCAGGGTTTCGCCCCCTATAGTCAGCGATGGAATCAGCTGACCATACCTGGGAGCCGGCAGCCACAACCACTCAGTCTTGGAAGGGTTGAGCCTGAGTCTGTTTCTCCCCATCCAGAGGGAGTCAAGCTATTTTCCAAGGCGCCTGAAGGCAGGACAAGAAGCAACGGATGGAAACTAAGCAAGGAGAGAAGCAACCTAGAACTAAGGAGAAACTTCCTGATAGTTAGAACAATTAACCAGTGGAACAACCTGCCTCCAGAAGCCGTGAATGCTCCAACACTGGAAGTTTTTAAGAAGAGACTGGACAGCCATTTGTCTGAAATGGTATAGGGTTTCCTGCCTGAGCAGGGGGTTGGACTAGATGACCTCCAAGGTCCCTTCCAACTTTATTATTATTATTATTATTATTATTATTATTATTATTATTATTATTATAGTTAGCTAATTATTAATTTGTATAAGCAACAACAACTTTCAAGTCCGTTATATGATTGCCAAGCTTTCTTATATAGCATGAAGAATGCAGTAGATGATATTGTGCACAAGACTGGTTCCTCCTATATTAATTACTTGTCTACCTATATTTGTTTTTTCCTTGCTGGTCTTTGGCTATAATAAAGTTCTTATTTGATTTATCATAATTTGCTCCCTCTGGTAAGGAATTATATTGGGAAGCATTGAATGTGTTATTCCTGTTTTTTATTTTATGCTTTCAATATATAACTTCTTGCCTATTGAATTGTTTTAAGGCAGGGGTGTCAAACTCGCCACCTCACATCATGGGTCACGACGTATCGTGACTTTTTTCCCGTTGCCGGAGCTGGGGTGGGTGCGGCTTCCACGTGATGCATCTGGCCCATGGGCAGGCAGTTTGACACCCCTGATATTATTTATATCATTATGCTTACTTTGTTTTTAACATGAATCTACAAAGCTGAGGAATTATGTGGAGTTTCAGACAGAGCAGTTTATAAGACATATAAATAAAGAAATAATGTTATCCCATCCTTTTAATGTCTTCAATCTTTTTTTTCTAATCGTCTCTTTCTTATCCTCATCACCCTAACCTTTTAATATCAACAGAAGCCTTGTAATTATATAATGTAAACTGCTTCAATGTTTTCATTTCTCCCCCTCCTTCTAAAAAACTTTTAAAATTGGAGATCCATATGATGGGAAAGTTAGCTTTTGATTTTTAACTTCAAAATAAATTGATAAATAAATATGCTAACCTTATACATTTCTATAAAATCAGGAGTTTTGTCATTTGCCGAGAAAGGGATAAGGACACTACTATGTAAGAAAGAAATAGGATTTAGCAATAAATGCTTTTCATGAGCTACTAACAGCATGATTTCCTTTTGTGGAAGGAGAGCTCGCCAATAAATTATTGGGAGCTGGAGAAAAATCATAGCATTAAGGGAGTTATATATTCTTATAATATTTGGAAACAGTTTCATTCCAAGCTGAATAGCTATAGCAGAAAGGTCGGACAATATTCTTTACATAATTTTATTCTCTAAATAATGTCTAATTTCTAATTATCTGTAAATAATAACAACAAGAAAAATATTTGGTAAAAGAAATATCCACAACAAAAAATAATCTGGCTGTAAAATTCAGAATTTGAGAACAGAAATTAACAGAATTTGATGTGATTTATAGTGTAAAATATTTTTATTAATATTTTAATGCCATGACTTTGTGTATTAAGAGCTTTTTAGATTCCTGTGTTTGCCTAACAAAAGGTCTGATGAGGGCTTTTCA
>NW_015412605.1:0-1845 GCF_001527695.2 Protobothrops mucrosquamatus | reverse complement strand
ATAAGAGTATTAATCAACCGCTGTACGTATTCTAATAAATGACTTCTCCTCCCCACACCACCCCAGGCAGACTTTTCATAGTACCTTGTAATGGAAAATAAATGCTGGAACAGCCAGATCTCAATCTGTTCCCATAAAAGTCAAATATTTACAAAGCAACACGCTGAACCTTGAAGGTTATTGTCAAGTCTAAAAGGCTTTAATGAATATAATTGATTTGAAACATGCCTATTATACTGTTCTTTTCAGAATCAACTATATGTTGTAGTAAAAGAAGCTTTGATACCAACAACACAGATTGAAGACAAGCTGATCCTCCCTTGATGTGCCTTTTCCCCAAAACCATACTCAAAAAGATAATGGAATCCATGCCCCCAACTTCACTCACTTTCTTGTTGTGCCTTGGAATGCTGGCCAAGTCACATTTACAAAGGTAAATATCATGCTCTATAAGTTGATGATTCAGTACAAAAACTTCCATTCTTTTAACCACTTATAAATACAAATGATGTGTAATAATATGAATTATGCCACTGATAAAGTGTGTAAAACATCTAAACACTGTGATAGAATGCAACGGTTAAAGAAAAAAATGTAGCTTCATGATACAAGTGTTTTCATATTTTTCATCAAGAGGAGCGGGTTTGGGAATATAAGTTATGTATGTTTAGCACAGTATAATTTTAGCACACTTCTCAAAATTGTTTCTATAGTGTCTATGGTGATTCCCAGTCATCCAGGTTATGGTTGTACTAAAAGTCCTTTTTTTTTCTAAAGACAACTGAACTTGAAACGCCTTGAAGACGTTTTGCTTCTCATCAAGAAGCTTCTTCAGTTCTAACTGAATATAAATATAAATCCTTCCATTCGCTACCATTCAGTCAGAATTGAAGAAGCTTCTTGGATGAAAAGCGAAATATCTGCAAAGAAAAACAAAGTCCAGTTGCTTTTTTTTTTAAAGCACCTTTGCTTTTTTTGTTTTTCTTATCTGTGCTTTTAAGTATACCATTTATAGGCTGCAGTTTCAGTGCTGTTATGTTACCAGTTGCTGGCATAATATAATTAGTTCATTAAATATGAAGTACAAATATTTTTACACAAACAAGAATTTTTCTCTTAAGCAAGTGGTTAAGAGAAAATTTTTGTTTTTGTAAAAAATATTTGTACTTCATATTTGATTAACTAATTACCTGCAACTGTCAAGGCTTCTTGTCCATAGGCTTTCTGTGTGTGTGCATGTGTGTATAAGCCTTTAAAGTCGTTTCCGTCGAGCATCTCCTAAGGGAGGCTGCGCTGCTTTGCGGCCCTTTCCGTGGAGGAGGCTGAACTAAGCTCTGCCGGCGCTGTCGCCCTCTTGGCTCTCTCTCTCTCTCTCTCTCTCTCTCTCTCTCTCTCTCTCTCTCTCTCTCTCTCCCTCTCCCTCTCCCTCTCCCCACCTGGGCGCTTCTCCAACCAGGCTGGGCGGACCCAGTGGAGCGGCCTTCCTGCCCCCCCTCCCTGGCCAGCTGGAGCCGGGCAGGCCGGCGACCTTCGGAAGTGAGGCGAGGACAGGCGAGGCGCGCTGAGCCCCAGGTGTGGCGGGTGAGTGGGTGGTGTCGGTGCGCGCTTGGACAGCCCTTAGGGTTAGGAGTCACCACAACATGAGGAACTGGAGGCCGTACGGGTCTGGATGGGGAGGAACAGACTCAGACTCAACCCTTCCAAGACCGAGTGGCTGTGGTTGCCGGCGCCCCGGCATAGTCAGCTGACTCCATCGCTGACTATAGGGGGCGAGACTCTGGCCCCCTCAGAGAGGGCACGCAACTTGGGTGTCCTCCTGGATCCACGGCTGACACTGGAAGACCA
>NW_015412604.1:0-1845 GCF_001527695.2 Protobothrops mucrosquamatus | reverse complement strand
CGGAACGCGGCGGAACCGCGTTCCGGCACCTTTTTCCGGGCCGGCCGCACCGGAAATAGCCCCTCCCACACCGGAAATAGCCCCTCCCAAATTTTACTTGCATTCCTGTTCTCTAAAGGGGCGGTCCTAGGGTTTGATGAGGGCGTGGCCAGGTTTGAGTTCCGCCACCTTTTCTCCGAGAAAAAAAGCCCTGCAAAGACTACCTGTATACAATCATTTCTGCACTTCCTAGCACACCTTGGGCAGCTTAAAAATGTATTGAGAACACTCAAGAGTTCCTTTGAAAATAATTTTCAAATAATTATTATTTCAAATAATACAAATAATTACTTGCTATTATTCCACAATGAATTAAGAATTCTTAGCATCTTTCCAATAATGTTTTAAATTATTACTCCTTTATAAGAAACATGCTTATGCTTTAGTAGAATTGGTGGGGATGTTTAAATCTGATGGATGAAGAATACTTTTGGTAGGGTTGATCAACCTTCTTGTATTGATTTATAGACGTAGTTTTTTAGGTCGGTGTTTCTTGATGTTTTATATTTTAGGTATCACCAGAGACGCTAGAGAAATGATAGTCCCACTTTTTTCTGAGTTTATTTACTGTTGCAACAACTGTCAGAGACAATTGAGTCACATCTGCAATAACATGTTCTGACCCAGACAATGAATTCAATTTTCAATTAATAGCATTCCAGTTTTTCTGATGGCCTTGGTATTCAGTGGACAGTTTTCTTAGAGTGCCAGATGAAAGTGGGAGAGAACATTTATTGGTTCCTTCCACAACTATTAGGAATCCCACTCCCACTGTACCTTCTGAATGATTCTTTGTGCCTGGAACAGATCAGATTGATGGAAAATTAATAATTTAAGGAACAGGTTAGATTTTAAAAATAGCTGTTCAACAGCAGTATTCTTCTGCTGACTTATAAAGGTTTCACGCATAGAAGAATTTGTCTGGATCATGTTCAAATTTCATTTTGCCATCTAGAGTAGCCCAAGGCGAGATAGATGGAAAATCAATTTGACAAATAAAATTTTCATCAATTTAATGGCCACGAACAGTAACAAAATTGTAAAACAGTTTACTCTCCCTTTAACTACTCTGCTGCTAAAACTTGCATAGGTGCCACAAGTATTGGCTAAAAATATTTTAGGTGTCAGGAGGTTAATGGAGAGACAGATCATCATTAGAATTTCCAAAGATTAGATAAGAGTCAGTCACCAGGCAGGACCCTTGTGTAGTTCAAGCTAATGCCCTTGACAAATGGCCAGACTAGGAGAGGATTCTCCCCCTATGGCCTTAATCCTATGTCGATGGTATAGTTCAGGGCTTTTCAACCCTTTCACCCATTGTACCACTTTTTAGGATAGGGCAATATCCGAGTACTACCAGTCGCCTAGCAAGGTGTCAAAAACTTGATGACCCCCCCCAAAAGGAAAAAAGTGATAAAGTACAGGTAGTCCTCGACTTACAACAGTTCACTTAGTGACTGTTCAAAGTTACAATGGCACTGAAAAAAGTGCCCCCCAAAGCACAGCCGAGCAAGACACTTGCCTGCCCGCCCAGCGGCGCTCTCATTCCCCTCCCCCGCTACCACTTTTCTAGGATGGTCGTGTACCACCTGCCAGGTGCCAATGTGCCACAGGTGGTACCCGTACCACTGGTTGAAAAGCCCTGTTCATAGCAAGCATTAAGAATTGCACCCAGAAACAGAGCAAGTACAGCTATATTAACAAGAATAGTGCGAAATATATAATCCTAAGAGGTGAATTGTTGGGTTCTAATTGTACTCAGAGCTTGTTTTTCTTGCAGATTTTCATTACCAGCTTAGGCAACAT
>NW_015412603.1:0-1845 GCF_001527695.2 Protobothrops mucrosquamatus | reverse complement strand
TAGGCACACTTTTCCATACAAGAGCCACTCTGGTGTGGTGCTTAAGGTGCTACATCAGTGGTTCTCAACCTTTTTAATGCCGCGACCCCCAACCGGTCGTAAGTCGAGGACTAAACTGGTCGTAAGTCGAGGACTAAACCGATCATAAGTCGAGGACTACCCAACCGGTCGTAAGTCGAGGACTTTCCCTGCCCGGGAGTGCCGCGCATGCGTGGTTCCGCCCCCTGCGCCGGCCGAGGCGTAGCTGGCAAGCGGCAGAGACGGAGCAGGCCGACCACCAGCTGGCCCAGCTCAAGGGAGGTAAGGCACCCGCCGGAAAAGGGGGAAAAAAATGGCGGACAGCCTTGCTTGGCGACCCCCGTGAAATGGTCGATCGACCCCAAATGGGGTCGCAACCCATAGGTTGAGAACCACTGTGCTACATTAAAACATAGGAGATCATGAGTGCTAGCCCTCTCTCAGGCGCAGAAGCTGGCTGGGTGATCCTGAGACTGTCACTCACTCTCAGCTCAACTCACGTCAAGGAATTGGTGATATGGGGAAAATAGAAAGAGGAAGCTTTATGTACACCATCTTGAATTGCATCAAATAAATGGTTAGCAGAGATTAGGCTCAAATACCTGAAAGGGCTGAAAAGAGCTGAGATAGTTGTTTCCAGTCAAGAAGGAAAGTTCTCCATCTAGGAAGAGAGGTACCACTTTTGACACACTCTGAGCAGCCAACCTGCCATGATATAACAATTGACACTATATCAACACACAGAAATGTCAGAGAGTAGTGAGAGAGATTACCAACACCTCTCCTAATCTTGGATCTACATTAAGCAGAAACCCAGTCTTATCCAAATGAAATACTAAATTGTACAGCATCAGTAACCACAGGAAGGGACATGTTACTCACTCTGGGCTTAAGTGTATGCAGGCTGCACTGATGACTAACACCATGGATGATAAAGCTTCTTCTGTTAGCAGAACTTTGTTGGGTGTTGTTTGAGAATTTTCTGAAAGTGGTAACAGAAATTGAGATGTTAATTCTTATTAGTTCTTTTCAGGGGTCCTTCCAATGTATTGCCTGTTAATGGCTGTTTCATAGAGAAGAAATTATAACATAAGAAGCAGCTCTGAACAGATGAAGAAGGAATAAAGGACAGCCCAACATATGAATTTAAATACACAGAACATATCTCTTTTCTTGTTCAGAACTCAGAAGTATGAAGACAAATAATAGCATTAGTCAATCTAGGACTGGGGAAAAAACAATCCAACCTTAACTACAGGCACTGCTTTAGTTGAGAGGGTGTAAAACCTTGAGTATTTCTGCCATCCTACCTTCCAAAGCAGCCTGCACTGCTAAGCCTAGCAAGCAGGGCACCACCGCCTGATGGAAGTACCAATATGTCTGAACATTTTGCTGGCACTGAAGGGCGACCTGTTGCAAGCTGTGGCACACAGATACCACTGAATTATTACTTGCTGGCATTTTGCCTGCAAAAATAAGAGCAATTTTAAAACCCACAACTCATAGTATTAAAAAAATAGTACTTTTTGATAATTCATATATTTGAAAAATGATCAATACATTGTCTGTGATTGATTATCACACTGTGGCATAATGATTAAAAATGCATCATTGGCAAAGCTGTTACGCATGCAATCATTTTGGTCCTCTCCACTGCAAGTAATCAAACCAGAAAGTCTATAATTTCTATAAAATGAATCTACTCAAAACAATAAATTTTAAATCTGTACTGACTTCAAAACCAAACATTCAAAACATATTTGTTTTATTTCATACTTACAATGTTATACCACCATTTGGAGACTGGAATATTTCAAGGTCAAGCCT
>NW_015412602.1:0-1845 GCF_001527695.2 Protobothrops mucrosquamatus | reverse complement strand
TACCTTACTGCTGCTATTATATCAGTGGGGAATTGGCTCCCATTGTAACTGAATCCTCCTGGATTTTTCGTTCTTAACCACTTTTCATTATACTGAAGTCAGAACATTGGCTACTATGTGCTCTTGAGAAAACTATTTTGTGGACTGTGTATTCATATGTACATTTCTCTACTTTCAGTGTTTTTTTTGTAAAAAAAAAATGTGCTGGAACTCACACACGTCATACAACCCGCCTTGCCTACCCTCCAAGGTTCCATCCAAAAAAGGTGCCGGAACTCTGTTCTGGGCGTTCTATGACAAAAAAAGCCCTGTCTACTTTTATAGTGAGAATGTCTTTTTACTTGATGATCATATTATGCATATATGATCTGGGGGAGCAATGTTTTGCTGGCCAGAGACCACGTTTAATTGTGAAGGGAA
This sequence comes from Protobothrops mucrosquamatus, assembly GCF_001527695.2. Taxonomy (NCBI): domain Eukaryota; kingdom Metazoa; phylum Chordata; class Lepidosauria; order Squamata; family Viperidae; genus Protobothrops; species Protobothrops mucrosquamatus. The sequence goes on along the minus strand of NW_015412602.1, from coordinate 1,425 downwards.
GAGAAGAGGGACAAGGACTACAGCTTCGGTGAGATGGGCAGCAATGAAGTTTAATAATAAATAAAAATACAGTGTCAAGGAACTGATGCAACAAGATATGGGGCTGATTCTGGGTTTTTTCCCTAGGTATTTCAGTGAAAGTTTCATTAAAAAAAACAATTTAAAATTTCACTCAAAACTTCTACTACATACAGTATTTGTGTATTTCTTGATTAAAACTAAAACCATTTTTAGCAATTGTAGCTGCGGAAATGCAAGAGCCACAAACACAGGTGGTAGATTCTGGGCTTTATGCAGCAGTGTGGTTTCATGTTGCTAAGTTATGGACTATGATAATACCCATAACATTACATCCAAATACCCCATAATTTGTATATACCCATACTCAGGTGTACACATTACAAAAGAGTTCATGCCAAACAAACCCTAACAAATTAGTTAAAGAGAAACTATGCCTACATGCGGATGTTATACGCTGCAGTTACAGAAATAATCTTTATTGTCATCATTTCAGAAATTCTGAAAATTGGAACTCTGTTCATGTATTATAAGCGACTACAGAATAATAAAGATCATGTTGATGCTTTCACAGGTACAGCTGTATACTCCAAGCCTGCACAAGGTAGACAATCATACTGTACATGTGGACTTTTCTCTTGATCCTCAAGTCATAGTATGACTTTTGGGAAGCAGGTATGTTTAAGAGGGTTTTTTTTTTGTTTTTTGGTAGTTTTCCTGGTGCCTTCAAAGCAGATTTGACCCCTGATCACTGATTGGACAAATCCTTGCAGTTTTCTTGGCAAGGTTTTCTGAAGTGGCTTTCCCTTGATTTTTTTCTTAGGACTGAGAGAACTGGTATGTGGCATTCATGTAATACTTAAAATAAGTAGATAGCATTTACATAACACTTAGGTAGCATTTAATTTGGCTGAGTAAAATTACATGTTTTAATGTACTTAGGAAATCTGCCTAGCCAATTCAATCTGGGAAGTTCTAGATTGCTGCTGATAACTTCAGAAAGCCTATAGAGTATACAGCACTTTAGGCTAGGGTTGGTACTAATCTAAAATTTTTAAAATTTCATTGCACCTGCAAGAAACAGCAATTCAGCTGCCATAGCCACTGATCATGTTTTCATTTTCTCCTTTTCACTTTTTTCCTGTGTCTTTCCCATCCAATCAAGAAAAGGACACTTTTTTGCCAGAAGTCTTAATTATTTGCTGTGGAAATTTGAAAATCAAATTAAAGAAATCTTGTACTTGAGCAAGCCATCCCTACTGTATTGCACTAATAAGTATATATTAATATACATTTAACGCATATTCACATGCAGATTTAAGTGTATTTAAGTGCAGATTTAGACACTTGATGGAAGTTAGTAATTATTAGGTTGCAAGGTATTTTGAGGTAAAGGAAGAAAAAGTG
>NW_015412601.1:0-1845 GCF_001527695.2 Protobothrops mucrosquamatus | reverse complement strand
TATCTCTTCTTGTATTAGCCAAAAAAGCTAATACAATCCTGGGTTGTATAAACAGAGGCATAGAATCAAGATCACGCGAGGTATTATTACTGCTTTATCAAACCCTAGTAAGACCACACCTGGAATACTGCAGCCAATTTTGGTCACCATATCACAAAAAAGATGTTGAGAGTTTGGAAAAAATTCAGAGAAGAGCAACTACGATGATTAAAGGCCTGGGGACTAAAACATACAAAGAATGGCTACAGGACTTCGGTTTGGCTAGTCTAAAGAAAGGAAGAAACAGGGGTGACATGATAGCAGTATTCCAATATTTGAGGGGCTGCCACCAAGAAGAGGGGTCACATTATTCACCAAAGCACCAGAGGGCAGGACAAGAAACAATGGTTAGAAACTGATCAAACAGAGAAGCAACCTGGAATTACGGAGAAACTTCCTGACAGTGAGGACAATTAACCAGTGGAATAACTTGTCCCCAGCAATCATGGGTGCTCCATCACTGGAGATTTTTAAGAAGAGACTAGACAGTCACTTGTCTGAGATGGTATAGGTGCTCCTGCTTGAGCAGGGGGCTGGGCTAGAAGACCTCCAAGGTCCCTTCCAGTTCTATTCTATTCTATTCTGTTCTGTTCTGTTCTGTTCTATGCTTGATTTATTCCTTAATGTATGCAGACACACACACATAAACACATTTCCCTAACGTATACTTTTTCCTAACCATTTTTAATTGGTGAAATGCTTCATAATATTTAGAGCTAATGGTGTTTTGGTTCATATATTGCTTTGGAAGTATGAATTACAAGGATTCATAAAATTGTCTCCCATTTCTGCCTGCTTTTTGTATCCATAGATAGGCCTACTGGGTAGTGCTCCTATTTTCATTTCTCCTTATCTTCCTATCACCTAGCAAATGAGATGCAATAGCAACCTCTTCTGCCAGTCTTCTGCAGGTCAAAAGTGCCCAAAATTACAGGGGGGATCAAATATACATTCCTACTGAACTTTTTGGTTGGCCCTCATTGTGAAAGGGACTCCAGCACTGCACTGCAGCACTTAGTTTTGTCAGACTGTCATTACAAGTCCACCCATGTCATAACATAACTTGGATATTCTGAACTATTGGCAGTAGTAGGAGGGTCATTCACTGGCCTACAAAACACTAGACCCAATTGTCAATTTCTTATCAATTATTATTTCAATACTAAACCACATTATTTATCCTGAGCCAAAGTAGGGAAGACCATAAATCTTCTCTGAGTGTTGAAAGTTGTGCACTTCTCTTTACAGAAACCGCACAATAAGAATACCGCTATTGTAGTAACCAGAGATGGGAGGCTCTGCATGGTTGCAAAAATAGTATGTTGGTGCATTTTAATATAATTGCATTAATAGCTCTTTCTTACCTAATACTATTATATTACTTACCTTCTGTAATAAATCATTCTATACACTGCCACACAAACGCAGAGAAGAATTTACATATTAGCACTGGCACTTTTCATGTAGAGATGAATAAAACCCATCTGTCTACAGGGAACAAGAAAGGCACAAACAGAAACACTGATTTCTAATAGATTTCTCAGAAAGAGTCTTTCATTGCACACTTTATGGGGGATAAAATTTACCTTCAGTTGCAATGCTTTCTATAAAAAGGGTCAGGAGCATTCTTAATCTTAAAAACAATGTAAAGCCAACTTTTGGTTTAATGTGCATTAAAACTGTTGCAATAGAACTTTGTGCCTCATTTCTCTTTAATGCCTATACCACTAAAATGTTGCAGTTACCAAGTATAAGTAATATAAGTTGCTTGTCACATTAACTGAAAGGAGAAGAGAGAAATGGAGA
>NW_015412600.1:0-1845 GCF_001527695.2 Protobothrops mucrosquamatus | reverse complement strand
GATTGTTCAGCTGTTTCGTAACATCCTGAGTAGTTGAGGTGCTGGCTGTGTGCCCATTAGTCTTTTGTGTTATAACAACCTGGGTAATGGGTTGTGTGATTACATCCTGAGATCTAGTGTAGTGATATCCTGAGTTTTGTGTTGCAACATCCTGGGTGGTTGGCTGTGTTGTAACATCCTGAGCTTTAGCGTTGTAACCTCCTGAGTTCTGTGATGTGGTGTCCAGATGTGATGTCTCAATCTTACACGGGAAAAGACCCGAATACGCCAAGACCTGCATATATATATATATAAAAATGTGTGTATTAGTGATGAATTAGAAATTTTATTCATGCCATGTTGTTTTTTTCTTAAGCCTCTACACAGTTTTTAACCACAATTGACAGAATTGATTTCTGCAACCTGGTACTGGACGGGACTTAAATTCCCATAATCCCACAGCCAGGGCGCCTAGTTGGATATTTATTAGATTTTGATCCCCACTTTAATGCTTATAAGTAGCTCAGGGTGGTGAACATGTCTAATATTTCTTCCTCCCCCTTTTTTCCCACCTCTCCCTGTGAGGTGGGCTGGGTTGAATGAGTGACTGGCCCAAAGTCACCCAGCCACCTTTTGTGCCTAAGGCAAGATTAGAACTCGCCATCTCCTGTTCATTGACCCAAGGTTCACCCAGCCGGCTGTCGTGCTTAAAGCGGGGGCTAGAACTCACCGTCTCCTGGTGATTGGCCCAAAGCCACCCAGCCAACTTGTGTATCAAAGGTGAAACTAGAACTCACCGTCTCCTGGTGAAGGTCACACAGCGGACTTTCATGACTAGGGCAGGACTAGAATTCACGTCCCCTAGGATTGGCCCAAAGCCACCCAGACAGTTTTCATGCCTAAGGCAGGACTAGAATCCACCATCTCCTGGTGATTGGCCCAAAGTCACCCAGCCTGCTTGAGAGCCTAAGGCAGGACTAGAACTCACCGTCTCCTGGTTTGCCTGGGAAATTCTGGGAGTTAAAAATCCACCCGTCTTAAAGCTGGCAAGCTTGAATGATAACAGGACAAGTTCCCTTTTAAATCCCAGAGAGAGCAAGCAACAGCAAAAATGATCCCTTCTCATCCCATTATAGTAGCTTCATCTTGGAACTTTTAAGACCTATATATATATATTTAAATTAACAAGCAAACCAACAAACTATTGGAAATTACCCCGTTCCCTGTTTCCCTTGTGCCCCTCAGTAGATTATGTTTGCTTTTATATAGCTCATTCTGATGAATTTGTTTCCTGGACGGATATATATACATTCCCCAAGTCATATCTTGCTGCCATATTTACATATTTTAGTTTTTCTAGGTTGAACCGCGCATGAATAATTCACAAATTGTTGTACAAATTGCCTCTGGAGGGAAGGATTCTGGCTGGATGGATGACACCTGTCTTCTGTTTTTTCTATACAGCAGGCTTTCCCAACCTTGAAGATGAGTGGACTTCAACTCCCAGAATTCCTCAGCCAAAGAATGCTGGCTGGGGAATTCTGGGAGTTCTGAAGCCCAGAGAGCTTAAAATGGCTAAAATTGGGAAAAACAGCGCTGTTCTGGAGATTCAGAGAACTATAAAGCTGGAAGAAATTACAGAAATGGTGTAGGCCAGGGGCAGGCAACCTTGGCTCTTTTATGACTCGTAGACTTCAACTCCCAGAATTCTTGAGCCAGCATGGGGGAACTATGGCCCCCTCATGACTCGTGGACTTCAACTCCCAGAATTCCTGAGCCATCATGGGGGAACTATGGCCCCCTCATGACTCGTGGACTTCAACTCCCAGAATTCCTGAGCCAGCATGGGGGAACTATGGCCCCCTC
>NW_015412599.1:0-1846 GCF_001527695.2 Protobothrops mucrosquamatus | reverse complement strand
ATGTAAAGAGCGTTACAGTAGTCCAGGCGAGAGGTGACGAGAGCCTGAGTGACTGTGCACAAAGCGTCCCGGTCCAGAAAGGGGCGCAACTGGTAAATCAGGCGCACCTGATAAAACGCCCCCCTGGTCACGGCCGACAAATGATCTTCCAGTGTCAGCCGTGGATCCAGGAGGACTCCCAGATTGCGCGCCCTCTCTGTATAAGTTTGTGATTAGCATCACAGTCTTCTACATTCATAAATCTTTTTATAGATATTTTATTAGTTTTTAACTATAACAATCTCCAGTGCCTGGTGTACAGCGTGTTGTCTTGGTTTATATTTTAACAAGAAAAAAAAGGACAATGATAATTAATTAACAATCAATAATAATTAAATTTGATCATTCCATAATTAATATATTAATTAATGATACATTTCTTTGATCTTCTCTTCTCCCATTTGTATTCTCCTTCTTCAACCTTAGCCGGAATATAATTCTTAATATTTTCAATGTATAAATGATTAGATATAGGCATTTTTTATATTTATACAAATAATAATAATCTCTATATAGCAGTGTTCCAATATCTCAGGGGCTGCCACAAAGAAGAGGGAGTCAAGCTATTCTCCAAAGCGCCTGAAAGCAGGACAAGAAGCAACAGGTGGAAACTAAGCAAGGAGAGAAACATCCTAGAACTAAGGAGAAACTTCCTGACCATTAAGAACAATTGATCAGTGGAACAACCTGCCTCCAGAAGTGGTGAATGCTCCAACACTGGAAGTTTTTAAGAAGAGACTGGACAGCCATTTGTCCGAGATGATATAGGGTTTCCTGCCTGAGCAGGGGGTTGGACTAGATAACCTCCAAGGTCCCTTCCAACTTTACTATTATTATTATTATTATTATTATTATTATTATTATTATTATTATTATTATTATTATTATTATTATTATTATTATTATTATTATATATAACATTGTTTTCAGTTTATATTATTCTCATAACCATCATCTCATTAGTTCACCATACATCCTATTTTTATAATTTTTGTTCGCTTAAATTCCCTTATATTCAATCCAATTCTTATCAGTCATAGTTTTTTTCAAATTAGTCGTAGCTATTAATAATAATAATAAAGTTGGAAGGGACCTTGGAGGTCATCTAATCCAACCCCCTGCTCAGGCAGGAAACCCTATACCATTTCAGACAAATGGCTGTCCAGTTTCTTCTTAAAAACTTCCAGTGTTGGAGCATTCACCACTTCTGGAGGCAGGTTGTTCCACTTGCTAATTGTTCTAACTGGCAGGACGTTTCTAACTGTCGAAGTTTTCCCATTTAGGTGCATCCTCCCAATATTTTATATCATGCATTATAAAAATACTATACTTTTTAACTATCTTATAATATCTAGATATAACATCCTTTTTAATCAGTTTATATTTCATTTATATATTAATAAAAGTTACATCAACCTGCTATTTTAACATTTCATATATTATAAAACATACGATATTACTTAAATCTCTTATTCTTCTTCTTATAAGGCCCCTTTGTGTTCAAAATTCTCTGTTCTTTTAGCCACATTCAAACAAATGTTTATTCACATAATAGTCCATCTGGTAGGGGGAGTCAAATCTCTTGTATCTATCTCTGGTCTTCTTCTTCTAATAATAATAATAATAATAATAATAATAATAATAATAATAATAATAATAATAATAATAATAATAATAATAATAATAATAATAATAGTAAAGTTGGAAGGGACCTTGAAGGTCATCTAGTCCAACCCCCTGCTCAGGCAGGAAACCCTATACCATTTCGGACAAATGGCTGTCCAGTCTCTTCTTAAAAACTTCCAGT
>NW_015412598.1:0-1846 GCF_001527695.2 Protobothrops mucrosquamatus | reverse complement strand
CTGCGCACACAAAGCGCAGATCAGAAGAAGCAGCAGGGGAGGGTAGGAAGAAAAAAGCAAAGACCAAACATTTGGTCACAAAAGTTGGGTCTAAATCAGCCGAGCGAGAGGCCTCGAGGAGACACATTGCATTGGAACGGGAATTTTCTAAAGCTCAGAGACTGAGGGCCACTGGGGTTGGATTGGTTTCCCCCCCCCCCCAGTGGACACGCCTTCACTGGAATCTCACCCTACACAGGAAAATCCACCACCTCTGTCTCCTCGGGGGGAAACCGAGCAGGTTGGGCCTCATCTTTCCTCCTCTCCCCTATCTTCTTCATCTCAACAAACATCAATGAGGCGTGTCCCACCTGCAGTTGGAGCCAGTTCTGGGGACCCTGAGGATATGTGGTCCCAGAGCCAATTTCAGGCCTTTATGCAACATGCATTTAGGCAGTTCATGACATATGCAGGCCAAGGCCAGGAACAGACACAAGCTTCTCCCACACCAGTTCCGCCCTCCCAGGAGGGGCAATACTTAGGCCCTTGTTCTGAGGTTTCAGAAACTTCTTCGCAAGTGGGGGAGGGCGATTCCTTTGACATTGAGTCAACTGGACTCATGTTATCAGAGGATGAAGAGCCAGTTCCAGAGCAGGGAATACACTCAGACCTCTTCGATCCTTCCATTTTCCGGTCCATACTCACCAAGGCCATAGCCACGGTCAGACTTACCTCGGCTCAGGAGGAGGCACCTTCTACTTCCTCTGCCCAGGAGACCAGTCCTTTGTTCCTGGAAAAGGTCAAGGAGGATCAGCAGATTCCATGCCCCTCCGTATTCAGGTCTACGGTGGAGAATCAGTGGGCTTCTCTTGCCTCCACGCCTTCTCCTAGTGGTTTGGATAAGAAATTATATAATGTGTCATCTTCCTTTGCATCCCTTTTAGAGGTTCCTTCCGTGGATGCTCCGCTGGCCTCCCTGTTTTCCAACACCGCCATTCCAGGCGACATGGCTGAGTATTTAAAGGCAGAGGATAAGAAGTTTGAATTCCTGGGCCGCAGGGCTCATCAATCTTCGGCCTGGGCAATACGGTCAGCCACCTCGTCCTCCTTCTTTGCCCGTGCTGCACTCATGTGGCTGCGGGACCTTCAGACGCTTATTTCGCCTGACCAGGTCAGAGCCCATCAGAATCTGGGTAAGATAATAGCTGCGTCAGAATACGTAGCTGATGCTTCATTGCATTCTGCCAAATGTTCAGCTCGTTCCATTGCTGCCACAGTGGCGTCGCGAAGACTCCTCTGGCTAAAGCAATGGCGCACGGACTTTAAATCTAAGTGGCGCCTCTCTACGTCCAGATACAGCGGTAAGAACTTGTTTGGTGCTGTCCTTGACCCTCACATATCTGAAGGCAAGGACAAGCGTAAAATCCTGGTCCACCCTTCAAAGAAATTTGATAGGAGACCTCAATCCGGCTATTGCAGGTCATCCTTTCGTTCGGGTGACCCTTGGGAATGGAGACAGCCCTTTCGGGGGGGGCAGTCCTGGGATTGGCCCAGAGGCTCACGGTCCTACCTTCCTAGGCAAGACCGCCAGCAGGACCGCCAGAGTGGAGGAGCCAGGGGCCAGTCCCAGTCCAAGCGTCCCTTCAGGGGCTCAGGAGGGCGGCCCTCTAGGCGATCCAAGTGACGCCGAAGGGGACTATCCCATCGGGGGTCGGCTGGCCCTGTTTTGCGACGTCTGGGAGGGCACCACCACGGACGCCTGGGTCAGAGAGACCATAAGATATGGTCTCTCCCTAGAATTTCAGTCTTACCCTCCAGACCGTTTCATTCAGTGTCCGGTTTCAAGAAATCGGTCAAAGGCCTCCCT
>NW_015412597.1:0-1846 GCF_001527695.2 Protobothrops mucrosquamatus | reverse complement strand
CATCAACACAACAGATCATCTTCAAGTCCCAAACCATCAAGTCCATTTGAAGTGTATATAATATCTTCACTGAAGATCCAGCTGGAAAAACTGTTGACCTTAATCACAGTTTTTTGAGGCACTCTACAAAGTGTTTACCTTGGTGGGTTAGATATTTGCACTGTACCTAAAAGAGGGTTTGATAGAAATACTACCACATGTTATAGATTCTACCTCCATTTTATTCTCACAACTCTTCAGATGTAGGTTAAACAGAGAAAAAAGAATGGGTTCAGAGTCAACCAGGGATTTGTCTTTGGAACTTCATGATCTTAATCTTGCAGCCCAATCACTGTGTTATGTTGAGTCTTGATTGATGAGTATCCACTGTATCCTTGTGTGGGTAAGAAAGACTTTTAAGAAGCATAGATCTTGGCCTATGGGTACATAAGAAGCAATTATGGTTTGTAGGTTTGAGTCGTGAAGGGAAAAAATGAAATAAGCAGTTCATTCATTTGTTTACCTAATGCCAATTACATGAGCTATACATTCTCTGCAAGGCATTAATTTAACTATTGGAACTGATTATCAGACTAATGTAGTAGAAGAAGGCTTAAAGCAGCTTTTATCAAGCTCCAAATGTATTGTAATTGGAGCTCCCCAAATTCTGATCTTCTCTGATCCTAGTTGGAGAAGACTAACTTAAAGGGACACTGAAGAGATTTCTTGTATGACATCTTTTTAGCTCTAATGAACTCTGGTGGTGACTTTGATGGTATGCCTTCTCTTCCTTCATCTTATCTGTTGAGGGATTCAGCTACAATGATCTATCTCAATTGATTTTTTTAAATGAGGTGAAAATGTGGGAAACGTGAAAACAGTCTTTAGCTACATATAAATGAAGTTCTGCTCTCTTAATATAAAAGGAGATGCAATAGATGGTTATAAAGCATATTACATGGATATATTTTTATTAGACACATAGGAATTTTTAACTCCAAAAGGAATTATACAAGTCACATAACTACCTTGAAAGTAACTATGTGCATTAATCACTTAGATGACATGTTTTAGATGCTGGATTACTTATTTAAAAAAAATAAAATGAATCATAGCATTATAGGACAATTTATATCAAAAATATATAGCTAAAGTGTAATGCAGCTACTGCTAGTGTATCTTTTAAGACTATCGTTAATGTGATCCCATTATATTTTTATTGACATGAAATTTTCCCTGAAATATTGACCTGATAGGCAAAACTTTTCTAATAAAGGAGAATATTTGCATCTTAGGGTTGAACTGAGGGGTCCTTGGTGCTCCCTGGTGTTACCTAGTTTGGGTAGTGACACATCTGCAAGAAAACAACCAAGCTCAGAGAGCACCAAGGACTTCAATTTCTAGCCTACCCTTCTGCTACGTTGGAGGTTGATTTGTTTTAAATAACTATTAGGGAGAAATCAGTCCTTTTCCTGCGGTATGGTTTCCAAGTGAATCACAAAATACATAATAGGTGCTGCTGATTACATCTCTCTTTATGCTGATTGTGCAAGTTGGGTCATTCAAAGGGTTTTTGAAATGTGAATTGAGTTGCAGACTAAAGTCTTAGCAACAGCATCAAAAAGGCTCTTGGTCATGTACCATACTTTGCTCCGATATATTTAGCTCAGTTATTATTATTATTATTATTATTATTTTAATTTCTATACCGCCCTTCTCCCGCAGGACTCAGGGCGGTGCACAGCATATTAAAACAGATATACATATCAATAAAAATAAAAACCCCTCTAAAACCAAATTAAAACCAAATATTCGAAGCTGTGTTCCAATTAAAATTATACTTAAAATCGTCCCTAAATAAAATCCT
>NW_015412596.1:0-1846 GCF_001527695.2 Protobothrops mucrosquamatus | reverse complement strand
CCCTAGCATATAAAAACATTTACCGATAATATGATAACTATTAGTCATCCATTTGATTTTTTCCCCCTTTTTTCATTTTTTAAAAATGTCAATGCGGTGGCCTCGTAGATCCTTGTGGCCGCTAGCTGAGAACAGGGAAAAAGTTTTAATAATAATAGTAATAGTAATAGTAATAGTAATAGTAATAGTAATAGTAATAGTAATAGTAATAATAATAATAATAATAATAATAATAATAATAATAATAATAATAATAATAATAATAATAATGGGACCTTGGAGGTCTTCTAGTCCAACCTCCTGCTCAGGCAACAACTACAACAACAACAACAACAATAATAATAAAGTTGGAAGAGACCTTGGAGGTCTTCTAGTCCAACCCCCTGCTCAGGGAGGAAACCCTATACCATTTCAGACAAATGGCTGTCCAGTCTCTTCTTAACAGTGTTGGAGCATTCACCGCTTCTGGAGGCAGGTAGTCCCACTGGTTAATTGTTCTCACTGTCAGGAAATTTCTCCTTAGTTCTAGGTTGCTTCTCTCCTTGATTAGTTTCCATCCGTCGCTTCTTGTCCTGCCTTCAGATGCTTTGGAGAACAGAGCAGAATAAGAAGGGACCTTGGAGATCATCTAGTCCAACCCCCTGCTCAGGCAGGAAACCCTATACCATTTCAGACAAATGGCTGTCCAGTCTCTTCTTTAAAACCTCCAGTGTTGGAACATTCACCGCTTCTGGAGGCAGGTCATTCCACTGGTTAATTGTTCCTACTTTCAGGAAGTTTCTCCTTAGTTCTAGGATGCTTCTGTCCTTGATTAGTTTCCATCCGTTGCTTCTTGTCCTGCCTTCAGGGGCTTTGGAGAATAGCTTGACTCCCTCTTCTTTGGGGCAGCCCCTGAGATATTGGAAGATTGCTCTCATGTCACCCCTGGTCCTTCTCTTCATTAAGCTAGGCCTTTCTGCAAACACAGGCTGATCTGCTGAGTCTCCTCAAAGGGACCTCCAAGGCCACCGAGTTCTTTACATCTGTGACATATTATTACCATATATTTAGAATGTGAAAGTCTTCCTCGTGTTGGGAACATTTTCACAATGCAGCTCTATTTATATCATTGTTTCTGGCCACCAAGTGACCCTTGGAAAGTTCTTAGCAACACCTCGGTTCTTGGCGAGCTTGTCAGCAGGAAAACGACTGCACTGCTTTCGGGCTTTAATAAGCAGATTTAAAGCACTCCGAGTGCAATCTGACAAACGACAGTGGAAGATGGAGGGACCGATCGGTTCCCATCCTTTGGTGCGGGAAATGTAGAGGATTGGAGCGCTCCGAGAAGCATTCTAATGCATTCGGGAGAAACAACCTATGGGCCCAAAAAACTTTGGGATATTAAAAGAGGCCTGTTTTGACCATCTTGCTTTACTTGGTGTCTTTGGATGGCCTCAGGAGAAAACTTCTTTAAATTTCAAGCTGTGGCCAGAATCCTATCTGCCTCCCTCCCTCCTTCCTCCCTCCCTCCCTCCCTCTCTTTCTTTCTTTCTTTCTTTCTTTCTTTCTTTCTTTCTTTCTTTCTTTCTTTCTTTCTTTCTTTCTTTCTTCCTTCCTTCCTTCCTTCCTTCCTTCCTTCCTTCCTTCATCCTCCATCCCTCCCCCTCTTCCTCTTTCCTTTTTTCCTCCTTCCATCCCTCCCTGCCTCCCTCTCTGCCTCTCTCCCCCTCCTTCCTTCCTTCCTTCCTTCCTTCCTTCCTTCCTTCCTTCCTTCCTTCCTTCCTTCCTTCCTCTTTTTTCTTTCTTCCTCCCCCTCCTTCCTCCCTTCCTCCTCTGCACTCCTTCCTTCCTCCCCCTCCCTTCTTTC
>NW_015412595.1:0-1846 GCF_001527695.2 Protobothrops mucrosquamatus | reverse complement strand
ACTCCCATGTAACACCTCTCCTGCGCGAGCTGCACTGGCTGCCTGTGGCCTTCCGGGTGCGCTTCAAGGTGTTAGTAACAACCTTTAAAGTGCTCCGTGGCAATGGACCTAGGTATTTGCAAGACCGCCTCCTACCAAACACCTCCCTTCGACCAGTCCGCTCCCACAGAGAGGGCCTCCTTAGGGTGCCGTCGGCCAGTCAATGCTGGCTGGCGACCCCCAGGGGGAGAGCCTTCTCTGTGGCAGCTCCTGCCCTCTGGAATGACCTACCTCCCGACCTACGTACAGTTGCGGACCTGCGCCTTTTTCGCCGAGCCCTGAAAACTCATCTATTTCGTGCGGCCGGCCTGGCGTAGTCTTGATTAGGTTTTAGTATAGGTTTTTTATATGGGGTATTTTAGAGCAGGCCTTTATTTATTTAATTTGATTTTAGAATAGATATTTATTGTGATTTTTATTACCGCCTGTTCACCGCCCTGAGTCCCGTAAGGGAGATAGGGCGGTATACAAATCTAAACAAACAAAAATAAACAAACAAAGCAAATCTCCTTGTTGAAGATAGTAAAAAAAAAATGCAATTTTCTCCGTTAGGTGGGCAGTTGGGCTGTAAATTCCCAGACTCTCCCCACAGGCTGAAATTGTTACCATAGCACCAGCAAGGAAAAAGAGACCAAGGATATATTTAGTTACTAAACACAAACTATTTTTTTTTTGTCTCCTTCTTTTTCCCTCCTGCACACGTCTCCTTTCTCCACTTTCTCCGCTTGGCAGCTTATTACAGCGATGTCCCTAAAATAATTTATGCCTCCAGAACACATTCTCAGCTTACTCAGGTCATCGGTGAATTGAAGAATACTGTTTACAGGTAAAGAAAAGAATTTCGACTTCAGCTGTGAAAGTTGAAGGGTTTTATATCTGCCTCACATTATTTATTTCAGAAGCATCCTTGTTTATTGCAGTGATCTGAAAAAACAAAAAAAAAAACAACCCTGCAGGCACAGTAAAAGAACACATCCAAATAAAAAGCAGGGCCGTACTGAATCAGACCAAAAGCTGATATTTGTCCAACATTCTCATCTGCAGAGGCAAATCAGATTCTCTCTTGGAAGCCAACAAGCAGAACCTAAATGTAATAAGTACTTCGTCTCGACTGCTGCTTGGAGGCTATTTCAAATGATAATGGAGATCGTAAATAGCTTAGACGTCTGTTAGCCACTGGTGATTTATCCAGCTGAGCCTGTTTCATCTCCATTTAAAGCGGTCCAAGTTGGGGTCCATCACTCCCACCGTGCAGTGGATTTCATGGTAGTTTTAATGATATTGGTTGGAAAAGTATTTTCTTTTATCTGTGAGGATTCATATCATTCAGCTATGTTTAAGGATAACACAATAATCGTTGGAAGGGCCCTTAGAGGTCTTCTAGTCCAGGCAGCAGATCTTATACCAGGGGTCCCCAACTCCTGGTCTGTGGACTAGCAGTGGGCCGCGCCATGCCAGAAACTTGGCCGTCCAAACAAGTGAAGCCCCATCTATGGGATGCAAGCAAAGCCACACTCTGGTCCGTGCAAAAACCTCTCTCCACGGAACCGGTCCCTGGTGCCCAAAAGTTTGGGGAGGGCGCTGCTCTATACTATTTCAGACCAATGACTGTCCAGTCTCTTCTTAAAAACTTCCAGTGTTGGAGTATTCACCGCTTCTGGAGGCAGGTGGTTCCACTGGTTAATTGTTCTAACTGTCAGGAAGTTTCTCCTTAGTTCCAGGTTGCTTCTCTCCTTGTTTACTTTCCATCCGTTGCTCCTTGTCCTGCCTTCAGGCGCTTTGGAGAATCGCTTGACTCCCTCTTCTT
>NW_015412594.1:0-1846 GCF_001527695.2 Protobothrops mucrosquamatus | reverse complement strand
TTTAAAAGTATTTTAATTGGAAACACAGCTTGTAATATTTGGTTTTAATTCGGCTTTTATCGGGGTTTATTTTCTGTATTTTTGTATTTTGTAATTTTTTGTATTTTGTGTTTATTATTTGTTTTTAATATGCTGTGAACCGCCCTGAGTCCTATGGGAGAAGGGCGGTATACAAATTAAAATAATAAATAATAAATAATAAATAAATAAATAAATAAATTAGCTTGAAATGCAGGCTTTCCCGCCAGTTCTCCAGTCTGGCCAATTCTTATCGTCTCTTATTTCAATAACCTTGATTCTCACGCTAGGTCCAGTATTGTTATGTCTAGCTAAACCAGCGGTTCTCAACCTATGGGTCACCACCCCATTTGGGGTCGATCGACCATTTCATGGGGGTCGCCAAGCAAGGCTGTCCGCCATTTTTTCCCCCTTTTCCGGCGGGTGCCTTACCTCGAGCTGGGCCAGCTGGTGGTCGGCCTGCTCTGTCTCTGCCGCTTGCCAGCTACACCTTGGCCGGCGCAGGGGGCGTAACCTCACATGCGCGGCGCTCCCGGGCAGGGAAAGTCCTCGACTTACGACCGGTTGGGTAGTCCTCGACCTACGACCGGTTTAGTCCTCGACTTACGACCGGTTTAGTCCTCGACTTACGACCGGTTGGGGGTCGCGGCATTAAAAAGGTTGAGAACCACTGAGCTAAACTCTCGTGCACATTCCTCCCCCCCCCCAGCGTCATCTAACTCTAGCTCTAACTCTAAAAGTAAAACGTAAGAAGAAAAAAAAGGGTTGCATCTCCAACTGTTGCCAAAGCAAAAACATCCGATGTTAGCAGCACTGACATCTGCATTTAAAAGACCACGGCCGCTCTTTTGAAGACAGCAAAGTCCACATTCTGGACAGAGACAACGGCTGGTTTGAAAGAGGGGCCAAAGAGGTCATCTAGGTCAAAACTGAACAGCCCTCTCTCAACAGAGGGGGAGGGATCCGACACCATCTATCTCCAGTCTACAACAGGGTCCTTTCAGCGGTTCCAAGAAGGCTCCACACCCATTTGCACCACTCAGGTGAGCCAGAGGACACAGGTAAACCTCCAGGTGGCCTCAACGACCCTCTGAAAGAAGGCAAATGACCAGCTGTCTGCAAGGAGTATAAATCCTTCCATTCCCCACCCTCCAGTCAGAGCTGAAGAAGCCTATTAAGATGAGAAGTGAAATGTCTTCAAAGAAAAACAAAAAAGTCCAGTGGCCTCTTGAAAATGCACCTTTCCCAGCTGGGAAATTCTGGGAGTCGAGGTCCACAAGCTTTAAAGTCACCAAGCTTGGATCTTCCTGGCTTATCCCATCTGAAGAGGTTTTCAGTCACGCAATTCCATAGTATATAGTCAGTGGGTGGCCGGGGAATTCTGGGAGATGAAGTCCACCCCTCTTAAAATGGCCAAGATTGAGCAACGCCCGGCCTAGAGGTATCTCAAATTAGGGGGGGGGGGGAGAAAAAAATCTCCTCTCAACCAGGAAGAGAAGGAGAATCTCCTTCAAGATTCTCATTTATAAAAGCAGCAGTTAATTAAGTCTGCCCGCTGAGAAGCCGCGGGCTCATTTCTCCGCAAATTGAGATTTTAATCAAACTTCTCTTCCGAGTTCAGGCCTCTCGGGCTGCAGGGCTCATTTGTCTGCCTCTGGCATAGCCTCCCGGGTGTGTTCCAGGGGAGACACTCCAAAGGTTTCAAACACGGTCTGAAGGTTGACCGAGATCCGTCCTAAGGAGCCTTCAAACTTTCTTGCTGCAATAAGGGGGAGTGTTTTGAGTTCCTGGTTTTTCTCTTTTGGCGGCTGAGAAAGTGCAGGTGGTA
>NW_015412593.1:0-1846 GCF_001527695.2 Protobothrops mucrosquamatus | reverse complement strand
TAGATAGTCCTTGACTTACGACCATAATTGAGCCCAAAATTTCTGTTGCAAAGCGAGACAGTTATTAAGTGAGTTTTACTCCATTTTACAACAACAACAACAATAAAGTTGGAAGGGACCTTGGAGGTCATCTAGTCCAACCCCTGCTCAGGCAGAAAACCCTATACCATTTCAGACAAATGGTTGTCCAAACTCTTTTAAAAAACTTCCAGTATTGGAGTGTTCACAACTTCTGGAGGCCAGTTTTTCCACTGATCAATTGTTCTAACTGTCAAGAAATTTCTCCGTAGTGCTAGATTGCTTCTCTCCTTGATCAGTTTCCATCCGTTGCTTCTTGTCCTGCCCTCAGGCGCTTTGGAGAATAGCTTGACTCCCTCTTCTTTGTGGCAACCCCCGAGATATTGGAATACTGCTATCATGTTACCCCTCGTCCTTCTCTTCGATAAACTAGACATACCCAATTCCAGCAACCATTCCTTATATGTTTTAGCCTCCAGTCCCCTAATCATCTTTGTTGCTCTTCTCTGTACTCTTTCTAGAGTCTCAACATCTGTTTTACATCATGGTGACCAAAACTGGATGCAGTATTCCAAGTGTGGCCTTACCAAGGCATTGTAAAGTGGTATTAATACTTCACGTGATCTTAATTCTATCCCTCTGTTAATGCAGCCTAGCTCTGTGTTGGCTTTTTTGGCAGCTGCAGCACACTGTTGGCTCATATTTAAGTGATTGTCCTCTTAAATTCTTGCCACAGTTGTTAAGTAAATCACTACTGTTGTTAAGTTAGTAACAGGGTTAAGTGAAACCAGCTTCTTCATTGATTTGCTTGGCAAAAGATCACAAAAGATGATCACTTAACCCCAGGACACTGCAGCCATCATAAATAGAAAACACTTGCCAAGCATCCAAATTTTGATCACACGACTATGGGGATGCTGCAACACTTGTGTGAAAAATAGTCATAAGTCACTTTCTTCAGTGCTGTTGTAATTTCAAAAAAAGTTACAAATGAATGGTTGTATGCCAAAGACCACCTGCAATAAAAAACTACTTACATTAACCACATCTAATAGGGATGAGAAATAAATTGGAGAAATGAATCAGTAGATTTGTGACATGATTTCACTGTAAGTGCAATCCTATCTGCCTGTATTAAGTTCTACAAAAGTCTGTAATGATCCTCAGGGTGAAAGTGTGCAACTTGCAACACTTTCAGTGGGGTCATGTTTTGCACCAAGCCATATTCTATTGAACAAACCACTTGCTGCTGGGCTTGGACAATATACTATGGCCAATGCAAACCATATTTTGGCTATTTTCTCCTATTTGTCTCACTACAAGCTCTTTTTTTGTTCAATCAGCTTTTATATACAGTATAAGCAGAGAAGCACCACCTTGTTCTTCATCATAGCGACACTTTTTGAACTAGGATAGTAGTATGCATGTGCATGCAGAAGCATATAAAAAGGCACCAAATTCTTTGTCTGATGCACAAATCTACTTTGGAAATATGTCTGCTCAGTTGACCATAATAATATTCATCTTGGAAACTCATCCTAGCTCAAAATCCATTCTTCTGAAAAATCGGGATGTAAATTTCCATCTACCAGTCTTATTGCAAAATATATGAAAACAATACGAGTTTTGTGTATACCTACCCTTCCTCACAAATATAACTTAATGTAGAACCAAACAGAAAATCTCCTGATACAATAAGCCTACCATTTTCTGGTTCTCCTGGATGGCCACATGATTTTTCTAGAAAAGAAAAGAAAAGTTGTATCTTTCTTATGCCAAGACATTCCGAACTTAACTTTATAACTATATATCATATGAATATTTCACA
>NW_015412592.1:0-1846 GCF_001527695.2 Protobothrops mucrosquamatus | reverse complement strand
ACAAAGAAGAGGGAGTCAAGCTATTCTCCAAAGCGCCTGAAGGCAGGACAAGAAGCAACGGGTGGAAACTGATCAAGGAGAGAAGCAACTTAGAACTAAGGAGAAACTTCCTGACAGTTAGAACAATTAACCAATGGAACAACCTGCCTCCAGAAGTGGTGAATGCTCCAACACTGGAAGTTTTTAAGAAGAGACTGGAGAGCCGTTTGTCTGAAACGGTATAGGGTTCCTGCCTGGGCAGGGGGTTGGACTCGATGACCTCCAAGGTCCCTTCCAACTTTATTATTATTATTATTATTATTACATCAGTACCTCTGCTAACGTACTTTAGCTCTGTAGTTTAACGTCATTTCCAAATATTTTTCCTTAGTTATCAGCATGATAAATGAGACCGTTATAGAACATGAACTAGATACACTGATACACACACACAAACAAGATTATTTTTTTTTAAATCCACGTTTTAAATAACTTGCTCAAAAATAAACGGGAATCACCAGCAGGCACCCACCGAAAAGCCCAGACCTCTCAACAAAAGGAATAAAAGTTGCACCACATCATCCCGCTTCACTGGCATTTATCTCGACAGCAAAATTTCAAAATTATAAATTATAAATTAAATTAATAAAATAAAAAATAAATAAAAGCATCTAAAGATAACGTCCGTCCGAACGTCTGAAACACCCTAAACCCGTTTCAGCTAATTTGGCTGCGCGAAAACCTTTCTCCGGAAGTGACGTCTCAATCAGAACTCCGCTCTATCTATTACTTCAACCACCGCGAACAAAAGGGATTTTCAAGCCCGTTCGGAGTCCGATGTACACACCCTCCTCCACAACCACCGGTCTCGGCTTCTGATTGGCTAGGAAAAAACGTTTATGGGACTGACTATTTCATCGTCCCCGCCCTTTCATTTGCCGATTGGCCAAGTGCCTGGGCTTCGCTCCACACCGGTTGGCGGGGGAAGGCGTCAATCTCGAACTGCTTGAGAAGGCTGGATGGAGAGTGGGGCCGAGTGGGGACGTTGGCTTGGGCTGCGACGGAGGCGGCGGCGAGGGCGAGGACGACGGCTGAGAGCGTTTGGCCGAGCTCCTGGGTAGGTCGGCGTGAGATCGGACCTGGCGATCGGGCGGCTTTGGGCCTTTTTTGCGGGGAATGGCGCGCCGGGGCATCCTCGCGCGCGCGCGTGCGTGCGTGCGCGTGTCTTTGGGAACCGGCAAGGGGGAGGGAGAGGCGGGAGCCACCTGGAGGGAGGCCCGTTTGCGTGCGGGCCGTCTGCCGTGGGACGCGAGGGAGGGGACAGCCGACGTGCTTCAGACCGGAGAGGACCCCGCGGGCCATTGTCGCGGTGACCGCCGTCGCAGCTCTGAGAGGCGGCTGCGTTACGAGTGCATGCGATGGGGCTCCAGGCCCTGGGCGGGTAGAGAGAACGTCAGGAACTGGTCGGAGCAGATGACCGAGGGGGGGTTCAAAGGAAGCGTGTTGAGGTTCGCGGACGGCGGCAAGTGCTCCGCTCATTTTTTTTTTCATGGAAGAAAAAAAGGGCTTTACATGCGTACCTCTTGCTGTACAGAAACGGGGCTAGGAAACCTTACGCTAGAATAAACCATCCGAGCGTTTTAAGTACCCCGGGCGGTAGATCGATAGCTGGCCGTATAAGCTGCGAAGTGGCCGTGAGAATGTAATATTTGGGGATATAAGGGCGGGGAGTAATTTCTCAGGCTTGGCTTGGCTGCTTTCACAATTCATTCTGGAAATTAGATAGGGAAATGCTGCTAAACCTGTTCACCCCTGGTACACGCATTGTTAAGACCTAAGGATGCTGTAGTCAGTGCAAAATACTTCG
>NW_015412591.1:0-1846 GCF_001527695.2 Protobothrops mucrosquamatus | reverse complement strand
TTAGGCTGGAAATGCATATTCTCCACCCAAGAATAAAAAGGTTCATCTTTTCTTGCAAAATTCTTCTGATACAGAAAGCCCTCAACTTACAACCATTCAGACAACAGACTTCTCTGGAAGTACTTAACAACTCATTCCCAAAGTCCCAATGGCTGCCCTCTCCTCTGATCACATGATCCCATGTTGGCTGCTTGGCAACATTTACAGCCGTTTCCAGTGTCCTGCGATGACATGACTAAGTTTTAACCTATTTTGGTAAAATACTTCTGCTTTTTAGCAAAACCGGCTCATAACAAACAATTAGTTCATTTAATGAGCACCACAAAAAAGGCTGTAAAACCAGATTGGTCACATGGGTGACCTACTTTAGGATCATCACAACTTATGACAGTAATGGGCAGTCTCCTTTACAGTTGTAAGGCAAGGATTACCTGCAACTCCTAAGAGTGCTTTGAATAACTTTTTAATGTTTTATATTTTTATTGCTATTTTTACAGATCTGTATCAGCGTTCATCCACCTACTATATGCATTACTGTGCCTTTTAATTCAGTATTTATAATGCAAAAACTTAGAAACAGCAAAGAACTATACAGCAAGTTTGTGATTCAGGTAAGTCTGCAATAAAATGCAAATCAAAATTCATTTCTGCAAAGTGAACACACACTCTTCCTTCTTACACCCAACCTTTTTGTTTGCAACTTCTGAAAATCTGAAATGCCCATCCATCCATCCATTCATCCATCCATCCATCCAACATGCCACTTTATTTTTAGGACTTTGAGTGTATTACAATTAATAACATACTGTTAAAACATAGAAAATTAACAACATAACCATAACATCAAGAAGTCCTTGATACGTCATCATTCAGCCAGCAATATGAGTAAATGTTTATACACTGAGATGCTACACAACATGGAGCTCCACCCATTGTATCCACCAAGTGCATCATTCTAAAGTTTCAGAATGAAATAAAAATTAGATCTACAAAGATTATTCTTTGGTGCTCTGGTAACTACTATGGTATCTTCCCAATTGTTATTTCCTGTAGAATCTACGCTTCTTGCGTTTTTTAAAATCTCCATTCATCATGTTGGAATAAGTTTGAGTTGGAATAATAATGAATTTTACAGAATAAAACTATAAAATATAGTTTTATGCTATACATAAATTGCATTAGCATTGTGGCACGTATGAAGTAGGATTTCTGAAAATGGGTATCTAGAAGAAATGGTATGGATTCTATCACATGGGAAAGATTAAACTATACAACAAGAATAAAGCAGGACAAGAAGCAATGGATGGAAACTAATCAAGGAGAGAAGCAACCTAGAACTCAGAAGAAATTTCCTGACAATTAGAACAATCAATCAGTGGAACAACCTGCTTCCAGAAGTTGTGAATCCTCCAACACTGGAAGTTTTTAAGAAGAGACTGGACAGCCATTTGTCTGAAATGGTATAGGGTTTCCTGCCTGAGCAGGGGATTGGAATAGATGACCTCCAAGGTCCCTTCCAACTCTATTATTATTATTATTATTATTATTATTATTATTATTATTATTATTATTATTATTATTATTATTATTATTATCATCATCATCAACATCATCATCATCATCATCATCATCATCATCATCATCATCATTATTATTATTATTATTATTATCAGGGCTTTTTTTCAGCCGGAACGCGGCGGAACCGCGTTCCGGCACCTTTTTCCGGGCCGGCCGCACCGGAAATAGCCCCTCCCACACCGGAAATAGCCCCTCCCAAATTTTACTTGCATTCCTGTTCTCTAAAGGGGCGGTCCTAGGGTTTGATGAGGGCGTGGCCAGGTTTGAG
>NW_015412590.1:0-1846 GCF_001527695.2 Protobothrops mucrosquamatus | reverse complement strand
AATTGCAATGTATGGCTGTGAAAGTTGGACCATAAGAAAGGCTGAGCGCAAAAGAATTGAGGCCTTTGAACTATGGTGCTGGAGAAGACTCCTGCGAGTCCCCTGGACTGCAAGGCGATCAAACCGGTCAGTCCTAGAGGAGATCAACCCTGACTGCTCTTTAGAAGGCCAGATCCTGAAGTTGAAACTCAAGTACTTTGGCTACCTAATGAGAAGGAAGGACTCACTGGAGAAGAGCCTGATGCTGGGAAAGATTGAGGGCAATAGAAGGGGATGACAGAGAATGAGGTGGCTGGATGGAGTCACTGAAGCAGTAGGCGTGAGCTTAAATGGACTCCAGAAGATGGTAGAGGACAGGAAGGCCTGGATGAACGTTGTCCATGGGGTCACGATGGGTCGGACATGACTTTGCAACTAACAATATCAACATATTCACCATCTTATTTAAATTGCAGTTAATATGTCAATGGATAACAAATGCTAAAAACATCTTTTTAAAATGTAAGATGTGTCAGTTTAAAATGCTACCAAATATAAAAAGGACATCACTCAATAGTATCTTTGGTTTCAGCAGTGTTAAAGCACCTGCAGAGAGGACCAAAAGTACTTGCAAATTTTCAAACGCCTTTGGAACTTATTTTTGTTGTTGGTAAAAAAAAATAATGACTTGGTTTGCAAATGTTACCAGCTTTGATTATTATCCTGTATATCACACTGCTATTAAAAATCACAAGAGCATTTTTCTCTGGTCAGATATCAATTCAGATTCCTTGTCACAGGATGGATTGGACTCTGAACCTGCATTTTTATAAGTCCTTCCTTTGAAAACTTACATGTAGTGCAAATCGTACTTGCCTTCCTAAAGCAAAATGAAGCTTTGTCCTTAATTATCACCTTGTATTTCATGAATAATCCACCAGTATTATAAGAACTACATGCAATTAGCATAGGATCATTATATTTTCTCCCTGAATAGTGAATGATATATTATTCTGTAGAAGTGTTACACTATGTAGGCATCATCTTAAGAAAAGCTGTTTGATACCAGATCCAGAATTCTACTATTCAACATCATATATCTATGGAAATTATAACTAGTGTGGATAAAAAGGTCATAAGCCAATAAGGACTCACACAGATACTTTTAGTGTGGGTTTTGCACAACAGAAACACTCATTTTTCTATAGCTAGCAAATATAAAATTAACATTATTAGTAGGCATTTATGTTCCAATGTATTTTTTGGATTCCTGTAGTGGTTACAGAAATTCTATGTTGGATTTGTTCTTGTTTCCAGCAGATGGCACAATACATTGCAGGGATTTAGAATAATAATATGGCTACATTTTTTATTATTATTGAATGGTTTTAAGAGGAATAACTCAGCTTTTTTATTAGCATTGGCATTAAAAATATTCTCTCTTTTGTGACAGCACTAGGAAAATGCTGCAAATGCTGGTTTTTTTTAGTTGTTTGTTTCCCACAAAAGTATTTTATGTTACTTTAGTGGATATTTATACTTTTATCTTTGCAGTCGAAGTTTAGAATCATTAACAAGCAAGTCTGTGTGACTTTGGATAAAATCCAGGTAATTCAGAACTGATTTAAATAGGATATTATATTATTTAAAACTCTACATCTGCTTACCGACATACTATAGGAAGTGGAGTACACACATACAGAAGAAAGATTGACTTTCCCACATTGTTGCTAATAGACTAAGAAACAATTTTTAAATTCCTACTGGAGCAGTAACATTTACTGGTTTGGGTACTGAATTGGTATACTGAAGCTTGAGAAAACAAACTCCACTCAGCTTTTCCCAAGTTCAGCAATGCAAGGTCTAA
>NW_015412589.1:0-1846 GCF_001527695.2 Protobothrops mucrosquamatus | reverse complement strand
CCTACCAGCAGCCTCCTGGGAAGGAGATCTGTGCCTTTTCCGCCCTGATGAAGGAGGAGATGCGGCCCTGACATCAGAAGCCGCATTCTCTTCCATGCTGGTACAAAATCTTCAGGTGTATAGATGGGTGCACCTGGGAAGGGATCAATTGGCTGAAAGGTATAGGGCAAGGTATCAATTAGGCGGCCCTATCCCCCCCCCCCAGTCACCAGACCAGTGGTACAGTACCAAGACCGGTGTACCTGCAAGAACAGTGTTGCCACTGCGGTGCCAGAGGCTGCAGGTGAGGCTTGTTGTGTTACCAGGCCAGCAAACTATAGATGGCAACAGTACAGTGGCGGAGGCAATACCACTGTACTCCAGCAAGCCAATGGTGACCGGGTTTTGAGACACCAGGTGGTCCAATCAACTCTTGGACCTACGCCAAGGATAAAGGGAAGATCCTGAGGTAATTTGGGAATTTTACCCCCCTTTCCTCACCCCGATCCCTGGCAACTGTGACTCCCAAGGGAGTCCTGCCTAATTAGGGGCCTATTATCCAGACAAATTAAAGGCCTCAAGGCCAAGGACAATCCTCTTGCCTTAGAAGCTTCGTGACCATGCGGCCACAAAATGGCGGCCGTCACAAAATGGCGGCCGATCCGGCCTAGTCGCGTCTGCTGGCCTACCCCCTCCCCCACCAGTCTCTCGGCCCTTCACTCACCTCAGGCAGAAACCTTCGGGAACACGAAAAAAGGGGCCTAGCCAAGGCCTCCCTGCCTCTGTGATCCAGTGAGGAAGGATCGGGCCTTCCCGCCCGCTTATTTTGAGGCCGGCAAGCCCTCCGGAGCCACAGCTGCGAGCTCCGGCGTCGGGGAGATGTTGGCAAGCGATTAGGCCTTCGGAGCTGCAGCCGCAATCTCCGACAAGGGGCCACCTGCTGAGGCCTGTAGGCCGCCGCAGCCGCAGCCGCGAGCTCCGACGCTGAGGAAGATCGAATTAACTAATCGAGGCCTTGCGGAGGCCTGTAGGCCGCCGGAACCGCAGCCGTGAGCTCCGACGCAGAAGATCAAATTAAACTAATCGAGGCCTTGCGGAGGCCTGTAGGCCGCCGGAGCCGGAGCCGCGAGCTCCGACACCGAGAAATACTAGCTCAAGCCGATCGAGGCCTGGTTGAGGCCTAGCGAGCCGATCGAGGCCTGACTGAGGCCTATCGGCTTCGGAAACTGCAGCCGCGAGCTCCGATCGTTTGGAGAAACGAGGGGGGAGGGAGTTGAGGTCTACAAGGGAATCCCCCTTCCCCGATCTATATTGGAATGAGGATAGATGGGGGGGGGGGAAAAGAAGCAAACAGAGGCCTCCGTTTGCTAACTCCCTGGGGCTGCAGATAACAGTCTTCCAAAGGAGCGTTGATCCCAACGCTGCTCAGGGGACTGCAAAGGTAAAAAAACCTCTATTTTTTCAATTTTCTAAAATTCTATGGATAATCCACGATGTTAACTACCTGCCTGTGAGCCAGTTTGCCATGTCTGCTCTGGGCGAGATCAAGTCGAAAACTGGGGGATGATAGGCCCAGGACAGGCGTAGCAAGTTTGGCTGACTTGATCTGATTGGGCAGGAGGATTAAGTTAACCCAATCGTGGATTATCCATCTCCAGTGCTGCAGAAGGGCAGATATGCTATATACATTTGACATATATATAAATAAATTTGCCTGTGACTTACACTTTTTGCTGCAAAATGCACCATTTAACTCATTTGTAAAATAGCAGCACGGCATGAGAGAACATTAATTCTGCGATACTGGATTCTCACCGCTGTGTCACCATGGCTCAATGGTTAGAATGCAGTTCAAGCTTTGTTCCCA
>NW_015412588.1:0-1846 GCF_001527695.2 Protobothrops mucrosquamatus | reverse complement strand
CCAGGCGGGGAACGGTCCGTAACCACCCACCATCCTCATTTCCCCCGCACGCCAAGGTGTTCGGTGAGAGGCTGGTCCAATGTCACTCAGAATCCTCTCAGAGACAGGTCAATGGGGAATTATTCAGGCTGAAAGGATGGAGGAGAATCTGAAGAGGTTTCAACCGAAATGTTATGGCACAGAAATGGAGCCAAGGTCATGTTGCACATGATGCATAGTGTTGCTTCCCCGTGTGTTGATTATTGATTACATGTATAGTTTAATTTTACAGAACATACATCTCGCCCATCTTATACTCACAACAACCCACTCAGGTAGGTTAGACCGAGAATGCGACTAACTGAAAGCCACCTAATGATCTTCAAGATATGTTTACAGGATTCTGTTATATTATTTATCTTTACAGTAAAATTAAATATAAAAATGTAATGATTTGCCCTGTGTCCCATTTAAACACTATGACATAATAACAATCCTTGGTTAAAGTCTACCTTAATATATGACATCTAATTTAGTAAATGACAATGTTATATTTTCCTATGTACATTGTTCCTAAAGCAAATGCAATATAATTTTGTTGGATGGTGAAAAACAGTAATTAGTAAGTATGACCCATTGATTAATAAGTATCATGTCACTGAATCATGTATTAAACTTTATACATTACCCCTCACATAACAGAATACATCCCATGAAAAACAGAACACACAAACAATATTACCGGTATTATCACTCCCAGATCAACAATTGCAAACCCAAGGATTGACATCTTTACTAAAAATTCAACAACTCACCTGAGCAATGTATAATTTTAAGTGCCTTGTGGAAGCACTATAGTGAAGGGCCAGTTTCATCTCTGACAGCAAAGGATTTCCAAAATGTTGGGATCACCATAGAGAAGGTTTGTCATCAGGTCCAGTTTCTTTAACTCTGTGGAGCTGGCATCCTAAGTATCTCTTCTCCTGATGAGTTCATAAGACGAGAAGAATGGGATGAAATGATTCCCAAGGTAACTCATACTGTGAGGTTCTTTATAGGTTTAAATGAGCACTTTGAATTGGGTTAAGAAAGCTATTAGCAACCAGTACAATAACAAGCGTATATGTATAATAGCTGGAATAGCTTCTTTTCCCAACAAACATGCTGTTATATTCTGTACCGGCTGTAGTTTCTGAGTTATTTGCAAAAGCAGATCCACAAAGAATGTATTACAGTAGCCAAAACATGTGGTAGGTGCATGAGTCATTATCACCAAGGCTTACCAATCCAAAAGAGTTGCAACTGTCTAAGTAGAAGGGCAAAAATCCCTTGGCTATAGCTTCTACCTACTGTTCTAACAGGAGCTATGCGTCATGGACTTGCTATATAGGAAAGTGCTATCTCTGAGCAATATCTGGAACTGAATGTTTATGAACAAGTATTAATTCTACATTGTTTAGATTAAATTATAGTTTGAATCATTCATAACAATTGTTTGTCTTCTCTGAAAATGGACTGAATTTCCCAACCATTACTGCTTAAGATTTTGTCATGCAATTAAAATTATTTCAGATTTTAAAGCTATTTTTCATTACTATCTAATAGTGATGGTAGTCAAAGATACTTAAAGTAATCTAAATATGAAATAGAATTATGAATCACCAAACCATTTATAGATCTACATTCATGGTTTTACATTTCAGTTCCACAAGTTTTTTTTCCTAGTCACCTTTCTTGTTCATTATTTCTCCTGCAAATTTCTTAGCTAGCTTGTATCTCTCTCTCTCTCTCTCTCTCTCTCTCTCTCTCTCTCTCTCTCTCTCTCTCTCTCTCTCTCACACACACACACACACACACACACACACAC
>NW_015412587.1:0-1846 GCF_001527695.2 Protobothrops mucrosquamatus | reverse complement strand
AAGGCTATTAGGCCTAGTCTGGAGCCTTGCGGAGCAAAGAAAAACACGTCTGCTAAGCTGAGAACTAAGACAAAAAACTGGGGAAGGCACGCCCAGAGGGAGGCGTGGCAAGAGTTTTTTCTTGTCTTAGTTTCTGCTAAGCAGGATTGCATCAATAACCCATCCTGTGGACTCTACACCACCATCTGCTGGAGAAATGCAAAACAATACCTTGGTGTTGACAATAAAGTTTATGGCTCACAGTTTAAATGCTAACATTCAATACAATTTATCACCAGAGGAGAAGGTGAACATATTCATCCAGAAGGGATGTCCAAAAAGAACCAATTCCTGTGTGAAAAAAGTATATACTTATAAAAACAAAATGAGTCTGGGAGGTACAAGTAAAAATGGCTCCATCTCCTACCTTTTTTTCAAAGTTGCATTGTTACCAGAGAATAATTCTGCAATCGTGCCTCATTAATTCTGGTGAGTGGAATTTTTTTTCCACATAATGGTTAAAATACATGTTGTGGCAAATAAAAGCATAAGATCTAAACATTCTTAATTCTATTATTTCTTAAGCAAAGGACATTCAGGTGCTCTCAATTGGTCACTGATAACTAAGCATATTAATTTTAATGTAGTTCTTTATATAGTAGTTATGTGATCAGAATGTAAATGATACATCATAGAATAATATATGAACTTCTAGTTTACAAGGAGGTTTCTCTGTACAAAATTTACAAAACTATTTTAAGGCGAGGATACAAATGATTTGAAGTCAGTATATACATTATGGATTTCTAAATGTTTTTCAATTTCTGAGATTTTTCTAGAATTAAATACTCTGCTGCTAGTTAACTGGTCTACAGTGTATTGCAAATATATAAAAACAAATTCATACACAGTAAGTCAATGTCTAAAGCAAAAGGAAAAGAATAGTAATGGAATGTTTGAGTAGGAAGTCTGCCGTTTTACGCTAGTGACTGAATACTCTTTAAACATCTCTAAGCCCAGCAGCAACTGTTATGTGTTTATTCCAACTATTTGCTATTTAATAAATAGCATTTTAATTCATAGTATGGAAAAGTTAATATATACTTTTCTAGTCTTGGCCATCTTTTCAGTTATTTTCATCTTAATATTAGCAAAATTTTCAGAGTACTTATGCAATCCTGCTTACTCCATCCCTTCTCCCTTGCAACTAATAACCATCCACAAGCTCCAGAAACAGAAAAGGCTAATTTATACCATTGTTTTTTTCATTGCTGGGACTGTAGTACAAAGGCGAGCCCCAATATGTTTTGTTGTTGTTGTTGTTAATTGCGAAGTTGTGTCCGACCCATCGCGACCCCATGGACAACATTCCTCCAGGTCTTCCTGTCCTCTACCATCTTCTGGAATCCATTTAAGTTCACACCTACTGCTTCAGTGACTCCATCCAGCCACCTCATTCTCTGTCGTCCCGTTCTTCTATTGCCCTCAATCTTTCCCAGCATTAGGCTCTTCTCCAGTGAGTCCTTCCTTCTCATTAGGTGGCCAAAGTATTTGAGTTTCAACTTCAGGATCTGGCCTTCTAAAAAGCAGTCGGGGTTGATCTCTTCTAGGACTGACCAGTTTGAACACCTTGCAGTCCAAGGGACTCGCAGGAGTCTTCTCCAGCACCATAGTTCAAAGGCCTCAATTCTTTGTCGCTCAGCCTTTCTTATGGTCCAGCTTTCACATCCATACATTGCAACTGGGAAAACCATGACCTTGACTATATGCACTTTTATTGGCAGGGTGATGTCTCTGCTTTTTAGTATGCTGTCTAGATTTGCCATAGCTTTCCTCCCCAGGAGCAAGCATCTTTTAATTTCTTGGC
>NW_015412586.1:0-1847 GCF_001527695.2 Protobothrops mucrosquamatus | reverse complement strand
CCCCCTGCCAATACAGACTGCGTACGGTCGGTGAGGAAGGAGGAGAACCACCGCTTAACGGTGCCTCCCACTCCTAACTCACCGAGACGCCGCAGCATGATACCGTGGTCTACAGTATCAAAAGCCGCTGAGAGGTCCAAAAGAACAAGGACAGAGGAATATCCTCTGTCCCGGGCCCTCCAGAGATCATTAACCAACGTGACCAATGCCGTTTCCGTGCTGTGCCCCGGCCTGAAGCCCGACTGGTATGGGTCTAGATAGACTGTTTCATCCAGGTGCCGAGGGAATTGCTGCGCAACCACACTCTCAACAACCTTCACCGCAAAGCGAAGGTTGGAGACCGGGCGATAATTGGCCAACTCATCTGGGTCAAGGGAAGGCTTCTTGAGGAGGGGCCTCACAACGGCCTCCTTGAGGGCCGCAGGGAAGACACCCTCCTGCAAAGAAGCGCTAGTAATTCCCTGGAGCCAGGCTCGTGTACCCTCCCAAGCTGCCAGTACCAGCCAGGAGGGACACGGATCTAACAAACATGTGGTTGCGTTCTTGTTATTATTATTTTCTATAGAAACAGGGAACATTCCTCATCTAGTCAATAAATGGATCAAAAAATGTACTCATAATCTCAGATCAGTAATTGCCTTGATTATGTAAAAAATCCTGATTGGGTAACCAAATTTAAAATTAAAATCAAGGAAAAGCATGCAATTCTGTGGATATGTGCTCCACATAGGAGACTATTTGAGCTCAAATTGGGGCACTACTTATTAGGGCAACAATTGGAAGATATATAAGCCTCCTATCTGAAAACCAAACTTGTTTCTGTTCAGACTTGGAGGTAGAATCTGTCTCACATGTGCTATTAAAATGTCCATAGTATACCGTTTCCTCTTGTTAATAACCCACACTGCCATTATGACCAGGAGACTGTTATCCTTCTCTTGAGTGACTATCCTTCAGAAACCTCTAAGAAGGTTGCAAGATTCTTATCAATAGCTATGGCTTTTAGAAATAGTCAGATTGTTCCCCAGTGCTATTAACTGTTAGTGCTAAATGTTTTAGGATTCTGTTTATTTACTTACTTACTTACTTACTTATTCATTTATTTGAATCTTGCTTTTATTATTTTTACAAATAATTCAAGGCAGCAAACATATCCAACACTCTTCCCAGTCCTGTTTTCTCCACAATAACAACCCAGTGAAGTGGGTTGAGCTAAGAGAGAGTGACTGGCCCAAAATAATCCAATTGACTTTCATGGCTAAGGCAGGATTTTATGGTCTTCCCACTTTTGTTCCCAATACTTTAATCACTAGACCAAACTGGCTCTCGGGATTATTATTATTTTTTTGCAGTTTTTAAAATTTTTACAAATGCTGTATGATATACTTCCCTTTTTACGACCCTATTGTTACTATTTGGAATAGAGTCGGGGCAACTGGATGGAGCTGAGCATTTACTGGCTGGATGCCCTTCCTGATGCCAAGTGGAGTTCGCAGCAGATATTTGAACTCAGCCTTCTGAGTGGGAGATTAGCACCTTCATCATTATACGAGCACACCACTCGGATATTGTACTATATACAAATCTTTTATTGTGTTTGATCTTGGACTGTAAATAAAATTTGAATTTATGCATGCAATCTTCTAATTCTTTCATAGAATTGAGTAAATATTACTCTTTAAAATAAGTTTATATTTTCTCTCAGCAATTTGTTTACTCTCATCCTCAGATACTCTTGGAACATGTGTAGTGTTTGAGGAAAACCATGAACATGGTAAGCAGTATTTTGTATATTAGTTTTTCAGAATCTCAAAAGTTTTTTAAAAAATAAATGACATTTTGCTTTT
>NW_015412585.1:0-1847 GCF_001527695.2 Protobothrops mucrosquamatus | reverse complement strand
TAGCCACATCTGGAGACAGTTGGTAAGTAATTAACCTCCCAGCTAATCCACTGGGGGAGCTGCCAAGCAGATCAAAGAACTAACACATCTTTGTCTGAAAGAGGCGGATACAGCCGAAAGGAGCGGATACAGCCAAAGCCAAGGTGGGAGGAAAAAAAAGAGAGAGAGAGACTGAGAGGTAGAAAGAGACAGAGACCTCTCTCTCTCTCTCCCTCCCTCCCTCCCTCCCTCCCTCCCTCTCTCTCTCTCTCTCTCTCTCTCTCTCTCTCTCTCTCTCTCTCTCTCTCTCTCAGTGTTACATCCCTAACTAATTGATAAAAGAAAAATGCTAGCCGCCTTCAGAGAAAGAGCTCAAAAACCAAGAGGTGAGGACAAAATCAATTTCACTCTCTCTCTCTCTCTTGGGACAAAAAGCACAATCCTTCACCACTTACAAACAGAAAGGATATCTGGGCCTGTACCTTCTCTAATTGGATTGAGATGAGTCCCTCGGGCGAGCATCCCCGAGGATCTTACCTTATCCGAGAGCGACCAACTCAAAAGACGGGAGCAGAGCTGCAAATGGGCTCAACCAGTGGAGTAGCTGAAGAGATTTTGGAAAAAACGGGGTGGATCCTGAGAGGACTCCAGCATTTGGGCTGTTTTTGCCTTCCCTAGCCTGGTTCGCCAATCCCAAAGTCAGAGAAAGTGGGTGTTTGGCCTGAACAATTAAAACTTTTGGAGTAAAAATTTTGGTTATGGTATTGATTTAGGTAACTGGCCAGAATTATGGGAAAGGAATAGGAAGCTCACATTAGCTACTGCGTACAAAGAAAATTTATATAAGATGTTCTACAGGTGGCACCTTCCCCCTGTGAGATTAGCTACAATGGACAAAAAGACCGCACCGAAATGTTGGAAATGCAAAGAATCGCTGGGGACCTATTACCATATGTGGTGGGAATGCTCAAAAGTACATTTGATAAAACAGTGGTTAGAAGAGATACTAATGCAGAACATTGAGCTAAAGCCAGAACTCTTCCTGCTGGATATTACTAAGGATAGATACAATAAAGGATCTCTATATCTATTACTACACATGTTAACAGCAAGATTAGTCTTTGCACAGAGATGGAAAGATAATGAGACACCCTCAGAAGAAGAAGTAATAAACAAGATTTTATCCAATGCTGAAATGGATAGGTTGACGTTAGAACTCAAGGATAAGAGTGAAACAGATTATTATGAAATCTGGAACAAATTGTACAATTGGTTGGAGAAAAATAGATGGAAAAACTCTCCGATTCAGTAAAACATATTGATCAAGAAAGATACTGATCAAAGGGGAAAAAAATGAAAACATTAAAGTGAAAATTAAGAATATAGATGACGGGAGCTACCAGAGAGAATATTTAAGAAGAAAACATACATTTGTTTAAATATGTGGATTATGAATCACAGAAATCAATTGTTAACGATTTTTCTTTACAAATGTAAACCAAGCGAACACACTGTTAACCAACTATTACGTGATTTATGTTTTAAAAACCAATAAAACTTAAGAAATGAATCTGATGTTAAATCTTATAACAGCTGCAAGATTATTGGTAGCTCAAAACTGGAAGACGGATCATTTGCCTACTGTAGAAGAATGGTCTCTTAAAGTGGAAAATTTAGCAGAAATGGCTAAGATTTCTGCTTATTTAAAGGATCAAACACAGGAAAGATATATTTCGGTTTGGAGAAGATGGATAGATTATATTCAGAATAAATATGGGACTGAAAAGTTCCATTTGGTGTTTGAGTAAATTTTACAGTATTGTTATTGTGAATATTTTATTATATTTTTATAGTTTTTATTATATTTT
>NW_015412584.1:0-1847 GCF_001527695.2 Protobothrops mucrosquamatus | reverse complement strand
TGCTCCAACACTGGAGGTTTTTAAGAAGAGACTGGACAGCCATTTGTCCGAAATGGTATAGGGTTTCCTGCCTGAGCAGGGGGTTGGACTAGATGACCTCCAAGGTCCCTTCCAACTTTACTATTATTATTATTATTATTATTATTATTATTATTATTATTATTATTATTATTATTATTATTATTATTATTATTATTATAACAAGTAAAAGAAACAATGCTAAGATGGGCAAAAAACTTTGGACATAATATAAAATTAGAAAACTTGCAAAGTTTATGGGAAAGAAACGCTAAATTAACGAGAGCGGTGGCTTATAAAGAAAACTTATACGAAATGTTTTACAAATGGCATTTAACACTGGTGAGATTAGCCAAAATGTTCAAAAATACGTCAAACAAGTGTTGGAAATGTAAACAAAAACCAGGTACTTATTACCATATCTGGTGGACATGCCCTAAAGCTAAAAGATTTTGGTCAAAAATACACATATGGTTGGAAAAAATGACTAAAAAACATATAGATTTCAAACCAGAACTGTTTCTGTTAAGAATAATAGGAGGAAACTATGAGAAAGATTGTATATACTTAATTTTACATTTATTACCACAGTAAGAATTGTATTTGCCCAATATTGGAAAAATGAAAACTTACCAACGGAAGAAGAACTAATTAAGAAAATATTAGATTGTGCAGAAATGGACAGATTGACACTAAAGATAAATAATAATTAATTTCTATATTATCATAATCAATATGTTAGTTAATCACTCAATAGTCTTCTTACTAATATATGTTCAATGTTACATAGTACATATCACGTTCCTTTCTCTCTAACTTGTATTTATAGCCATTTTTAGTTTCCCATTAATATTTAAATTTAACATTTCTTATTTATAATTCCCAAGTTTTAAGTAACCCCAATTCCCTTTATCACAATTCATCACAAGATCTAATGTTCAGGATACACGTCTTATCTATTTGAATTCTCACCATCTTACATCAACTAATTAATAATACAGTATAACGTTCTTATTTTCTGTTAATTTCCAAATATCTTAAATTTAGTAACCAAAATTTCTCTTATTTCAACGTTTAATATTTTCTCTCCTTTTCTCTTGATATCTACTATCTCATATTTAAGCTAATAGTGTTTATTATTAGAGCTAAGTAAAAACATATTTATTACATTCATCAATAGATTTTTAGCTTATATATATATTTTTTTTAAAAAAATATTTTATTGAGTTTATATGCATAAGGAAAAAATAGGAACAATACGGGTATGGGGGGAAGGGAATAGGGGATTTAGGATAAAATAAGGATAGGTACAATCACATATTTTAACAAACAAGCTACTGTCCGGATCATAATAATGAGTAAGTATCATACTCAACCATTTTTAAAATAAGCTTAACTATAGCCATATTGCTAACAATTAATAAACAAATAAATTCATCTATTTAAATAAACATGAATAATAAAATCTCAACAAGTCATGACTATCAACATTAACGGATAAAAATCACTAAATCACTAAAAATAAAGATGTTATCAACCTATAAAGTATAACTCGGTTAAAAATCAATCATCTATTCTAAAATATTAAGTCCTTTTCAGATTCTAACGCGTCTCTAACCATTGATAAAAATTTTCCCAAGTTTTAAAATAAACTGAGTCATCTTTTTCTTTCATCTCCAATGTTAATCTATCCATTTCTGCACACTCTAACATTTTAGTAATTATAGCCTGGTCAGATGGTAGATTCTCATTTTTCCAAAATTGGGCAAATACTATCCTCGCAGCTGTTAAAACATGTAGTATCAAGTAGTCATTCTCTTTACCATAAT
>NW_015412583.1:0-1847 GCF_001527695.2 Protobothrops mucrosquamatus | reverse complement strand
GTGAAATGCTGTGGATGTAGTATACTTAGATTTCAGTAAGGCATTTGATAAAGTAGACCACAACCTACTTCTTGGTAAGCTGGAAAAAGATGGAATAAACAACATCACCACCAGATGGATCTGTACTGGCTGGCAAACCATACTGAACGAGTAGTCCTCAATGGCACTACATCCACATGGAGAGAAGTAAGCAGTGGGGCACCACAAGGTTACATCTTAGGCCCAGTACTCATCAATATCTTCATCAATGACTTAGATGAGGGAATTGAAGGGGAACTCATCAAATTTGCAGATGACACTAAACTGGCAGGAGTATCCAACACCCCAGAAGACAAACTCAGGATCCAAAAAGTTCTTGATAAACTTGAACAATGGGCCCTATCCAACAAAATGAGTTTCAATGTGGAGAAAAGCAAGGTTTTACATTTAGGCAGGAAAAATCAAAGGTAAAAGTACAGATTGGGCGAGACCTGGCTTAAAAACAGTAACTGTGAGAGGGACCTTGGAGTCCTAGTGGATGATCACTTGACTATAAGCCAGCAATGTGCAGCAGGAGCCAAAAAAGCTAATACAATCCTGGGTTGTATAAAGAAGGATAGAATCAAGATCACGCGAAGTATTAGTACCACTTTATAAAACCCTAGTGAGACCACACCTAGAATACTGCAGCCAATTTTGGTCACCATATCACAAAAAACATGTTGAGAGTTTGGAAAAAAATTCAGAGAAGAGCAACTAATATGATCAAAGGCCTGGAGACTAAAACATATGAAAAATGGCTGCAGGACTTGGGTTTGGCTAGTCTAAAGAAAAGAAGAAATAGGGGAGACATGATAGCAGTGTTGCAATATTTGAGGGGCTGCCACAAAGAAGAGGGGGTCACGTTATTCTCCAAAGCACCAGAGGCAGGACGAGAAACAATGGTTGATCAAAGAGAGAAGCAACCTGGAACTAAGGAGAAACTTCCTGACAGTGAGGACAATTAACCAGTGGAACAGCTTGCCTCCAGAAATCGTGGGTGCTCCATCACTGGAGATTTTTAAGAAGAGGCTAGATAGTCACTTGTCTGAGATGGTATAGGTTCTCCTGCTTGAACAGGGGGCTGGATAATAATAATAATAATAATAATAATAATAATAATAATAATAATAATAATAATAATAATAATAATAATAACAACAACAACAACAACAACAACAACAACAACAAAGTCTGGATAGTGGACGTGGCAGTGCCTGGAGACAGCAGAATAGACGAGAAAGAACCGGAGAAGATAACAAAATACAAAGACCTACAAATAGAAATAGAAAGACTGTGGCAAAGGCAAGCAAGGGTAGTACCAATAGTAATAGGTGCCTTGGGTGCAATCCCAAAACAACTGGAACACCACTTGAACACCATTGGCATTGACAAATTCACCATTAGTCAATTGCAAAAGGCGGCCTTACTAGGAACTGCTTCCATCCTGCAACGATATCTGTAATACCATCAAACATCCACATCTGCCTATCTAAGGTCCTTGGTAAGGACTCGATAGGTAGACAAAAATGCCAAATCCAGTCTGAACATCTGGCTGACTGTGCGATGATCAATAATAATGATAATGATAATAATGATAATAATGATAATAATGATAATAATAATGATGATAATAACAAGAAGAAGAAGAAGAAGAAGAAGAAGAAGAAGAAGAAGAAGAAGAAGAAGAAGAAGAAGAAGAAGAAGAAGAAGAAGAAGAAGAAGAAGAAGAAGAAGAAGAAGAAGAAGAAGAAGAAGAAGAAGAAGAAGAAGAAGAAGAAGAAGAAGAAGAAGAAGAAGAAGAAGAAGAAGAAGAAGAAGAAGAAGAA
>NW_015412582.1:0-1847 GCF_001527695.2 Protobothrops mucrosquamatus | reverse complement strand
AATAATAATAATAATAATAATAATAGTAGTAGTAGTAAAGTTGGAAGGGACCTTGAAGGTCATCTAGTCCAACCCCCTGCTCAGGCAGGAAACCCTATACCATTTCGGACAAATGGCTGTCCAGTCTCTTCTTAAAAACTTCCAGTGTTGGAGCATTCACCGCTTCTGGAGGCAGGTTGTTCCACTGGTTAATTGTTCTGTTAGGAAGTTTCTCCTTAGTTCTAGGCTGCTTCTCTCCTTGATTAGTTTCCATCCATTGCTTCTTGTCCTGCCTTCAGGCACTTTGGAGGGAGTAGTAGTCAAGAGGGAGCTTGACTCCCTCTTCTTTGTGGCAGCCCCTGAGATATTGGAACACTGCTATCATGTCCCCCCTCGTCCTTCTCTTCATTAAACTAGACATACCCAATTCCAGCAGCCGTTCCTTATATGCTTTAGCCTCCAGTCCCCTAATCATCTTTGTTGCTCCTCTCTCTACTCTTTCTAGAGTCTCAACATCTTTTTTACATCGCGGTGACCAAAACTGGATGCAGTATTCCAAATGTGGCCTTACCAAGGCATTGTAAAGTGGTATTAACACTTCACGTGATCTTGATTCTATCCCTCTGTTAATGCAGCCTAGCACTGTGTTGGCTTTTTTTGGCAGCTGCAGCACACTGCTGGCTCTGTATTGTATGTTCTTTGTTTCATTGGATCCTCCTCTCTTTAGTGGTCTTTGCTAAACATTTAAGAACTGGCTATGCTGGCTCTATTGCTGCTGCTGTGCTGTGCCACTAACTATACAACAGCTGATGATGGCACTAGGCATCAAGGCTCATCTCTACCTATAATTATATGGGAAGTTCTCATTCATTTAATGATGGTTCAAGATTACAATGGCCTCAGAAAAAGTGATGTACTTGCACATACAACTGTTGAATCATCCCCACAGTAGCACGATCACAGTTTGGGTGCTTGGCAAGCAGCTCGCATTTACAACCAGCTGCAGCATCCTGTGGTCACATATTGCAATTTGCTAACTTTTTCTTTTAGCAATTTCCGACAAAAACGCCTATTGTGGATGCTGGAATTGCTTAAGAACGTGATTTGCTTAGCAATCATGTGGTTTGCTTAACAATTGCCATTAACAACTGTAAAAATCAGGTCCAACTTGACTTACACCGCAATGACTTACGATGGAAATTCCAGTCCGAGTTGTGGTTATAAGTTGATGACAACTTTTATGTGGAAATGAGCTAGGTCAGGAGTAGGCAACCTTGGCTCTTTTATGACTCGTGGACTTCAACTCCCAGAATTCCTGAGCCAGCCATGACGTCCACAAGTCCCCACCACTGACCTACAGGTCCATTCAGCTGGATGAAATTGGGAAAATCCCTTCTTATTCAACTTCATTCTAATGTTGTCTAGATTTCTGCTTTTGCAGGGAAGATTAAAAGAAACAGAAGGGTTTTTTTTTCTTCAGTTTGTAGTTGATACAAAATTATTTAAAGCTATCTGCAGTTTAATTAAGGAATATGTAATTTAATTTAATAATTGGATTATTGTGTGTAAATCTCTCTGCATAAGATTCCAGGCAGACAGACGCCAGAAAGGATATTATACTGTGGACTTTCATAACTTTCATGATGAACATTCCCAAGGTTTTAATAATATAAATGACTTGGCAAGATTTCCTAAGAAGTCACCTCCTCCTTCCCTGTAGGAACTTCACTGACCCAGATTATTTTTGAAAAAAAAAAAAAAAAAGAGAGAGAGAGACCATTATTCAATAATCCTTTTTAAATGGATGATTTAGATGTGTAACCTGAGTGGTTGTCTGGGAATGCTGCAGGAATTTGGATTTATGATAT
>NW_015412581.1:0-1847 GCF_001527695.2 Protobothrops mucrosquamatus | reverse complement strand
CATGCTTGTTCTCGAGAAATATGGAAACTTTGGCTTGATATCTTAGAAAATATTTTCACATGAGACTTTTTATTCAGTACAGGACAAACTACTTCTGATCAGATACCGGAAAAGACACTACAGTTTATTCAATATTAACTACTTATTTAGAACATGCAAAATTTCCCTCTTAGTAATTTTGGAAAAGATGGCACAATTTCAAAAAAAAACAACTGCATCAGCTTGGTCAGAAGGTCAATTCATACACTCCAAAAACATGGCATTTTTCATCTTTGAACTTTCAGATTTAAAATTAAATAAAGGAAGAAAAATAATCCAATGAGTTAGAAAGCTCTTTTTAACTCACATTTAACTCTCCCTCAAAGACGGAAACACACACACACATTTTATAAGGTTCTTAGCCTGCCAGATTAAACAGCAGACTCTGGATGTGTAGCTTATTAGTAATGGTGGCCTTGGCCAGTAATGAATTCCTTGAGCACAAGATATTAAACATTATAAATGCATTTTCTGAGCACCTGTGGGATAGTCTCTAAGGAGGGCCAACTGCTGTACTATTTCAGAATTGGCAGGGCTTGTAAATTTAGTCATTCACCTTTAACATTAGAGAGCTATTACTATTCTCTGGTGACCTATTTAATTTTAAGATCAATGGCCATATT
Organism: Protobothrops mucrosquamatus; assembly: GCF_001527695.2. Taxonomy (NCBI): domain Eukaryota; kingdom Metazoa; phylum Chordata; class Lepidosauria; order Squamata; family Viperidae; genus Protobothrops; species Protobothrops mucrosquamatus. The sequence goes on along the minus strand of NW_015412581.1, from coordinate 1,185 downwards.
ACAAACAAGAGACATACACTGTTTCGTGGAAGAAGAGACTTTAACGCATAATAAGAATTTGCTAGTCTTCTACCGTAACTGCAATCAGCTTATTAAATCAAAACATATTTACTTTCAAACTTTTTTTTTTTTAAAAAGGTCTTTTTATTAGGCAATAAGCACTGAAATAGATACCTTTGGGGAAATGCCTTGTTTGGTATGCATTTTCAGTAGTCACAAACAGAAGTGCTGTGTGAATTTAATTAATTTAGAAGAGTGGCAAAAGACTGATGAGAGAATTGGGAAGTGCAGAACTTTGGCAGTGGTTTCCGTAGGTAGTTCCACCATGCCAAAATGCAAATTGCTACTTCTCAAAAACTGACATTTTATACTGATGTGTATAAATTGGGGTACAGTTCTTGGAATGGCTACTTCAGCTTGTTTATTTCTAAATTTTCTTTTGAATTTAGGCAGTGCCCAAATTATTCTGGGTGACTCTAGCATGCAACCTGCCTGTGGCATGCAGTGCTAGGATTCTACTTCTCTCTGTTCTCCAACAAAAGGCTGGTGATGCTTGCTACTCCACTGTGCAAAACTGCAGGAGATATATGTTTGACTAATAATATAATCAGTTGCTACAAGGTATATATTGTCTTCATTTCTTTTGCTCTCTAAATGCTTCAGTCACCTGCAGCAATGGTACCCACACTTTTTTCAATGTAAAAGCACCTAGCTGAGGAGGTTCTGGACTCACTCTGTGGCCCTTCCTGATCCACTGCTTAAGATAAATATATCATTCAACATCGTAGCAGGCTAACTCTGCTGTTAAGATTTGGCCCATAGTTGTATTCCCTCGGAATTCACTTTAAAAACCTGCATTGATGCCCCCTGATTACACACAAAGGGACAAGTCCTAATACAAATTCAGAAGACAGGTGGCATTTCATCCAAATATCAACTGCTTTTATCTCTATATAATTTATTCTGGAGAGGGAAAATATTGCATGCTTTTTGTTTTTCTCAAAAGTAAAACAAATTATCCTTTTAAAAATAGAAAGTGCTGTCCTACCTTTTCAGAAAAACTGCTCGATACTGTACATCTTTCAATATTGATTTTCTCTAACTTAGGCTAAGACATTTGAATTTAATCTCTCTCTCTCTCTCTCTCTCTCTCTCTCTCTCTCTCTCTCTCTCTCTCTCTCTCTC
>NW_015412580.1:0-1847 GCF_001527695.2 Protobothrops mucrosquamatus | reverse complement strand
TCCATTCACGAGACCCAGAACACCCCAATTTATTGGGACCTGCTTCTGTTTGTTAAAGTGCTTTGTGTTTTTGCAGCCTGCACACATGTTTACACCCAGCCGTATCTCGGGAGGAAAGGCTTAGAAAAGCTGAGATTTTGCATAAAAGTAGGACTTCTTGACCTACAAACTAGCTCTCCTTCTTCCTCTTCCTTCTTCCTAAACTCTTATTTCTCCTACGATCATTTCGGCAATGTTGAGACTCCGGGAAGCGTGCGGAGAAGAACGACGGAGAGGATTAAGGGAATGGAGGCTAAATGGTACGAAGAACGATTGCCGGAATTGGGGATGTCTAGTTTAACGAAGAGAAGGAAGAGGGGGGACATGATAGCAGCCTTCCAGTATCTCAGGGGCTGCCCCAAAGAAGAGGGAGTCAAGCTGTTCTCCAAAGCCCCTGAAGCCAGGAGAAGAAGCAACGGATGGAAACTAACCAAGGAGAGAAGCAACCTAGAACTAAGGAGAAACTTCCTGACAGTTAGAACAATTAACCAGTGGAACCACCTGCCTCCAGAAGCTGTGAATGCTCCAATAGTGGAGGTTTTTAAGAAGAGACTGGACAGCCACTTATCCGAAATGATATGGGATCTCCTGCTTGAGCAGGGACTAGAACAGGGGTCTTCAAACTTGGCCCTTTTATGACTTGTGGACTTCAACTCCCAGAATTCCTCGTGCCTGGATGAGGAATTATGGGAGTTGAAGTCCACAAGTCATAAAAGGGCCAAGTTTGAAGACCCCTGGACTAGAAGATCTCAGGGTGCCTTCCAGGTCTATTCTGATTGATTGATTGATTGATTGAGCAACTGATGGAAACTAATCCAGCAGAGAAGCAACCTAGAACTAAGGAGAAATATCCCGAGAGTGAGAACAATTAACCAGTGGAACAGCTTGCCACCAGAAGATGTGGCTGCTCCATCACTGGAGGATTTTGAGAAGACATTGAACACCCATTGGACCAGGATAAGATAAGGTCTCCTGTTCGAGCAGGGGGTTGGACTAGAAGACCTCCAAGGTCCCTTCCAACTCTTGTTATTCTGCGTTCTAACGTCTCCTGCGAGAATCCCTTTCCAGTTAGATCCTCATCCCTCCGGGTTTACTGCCTGAGGTTTGATCAACCTGCTGTTTTTCTGGCTTGTTCGGTTCACATTCCGGTTTCATCGCCCTGGTTGTTTTCCTGCCTTCCTGGTCCAGCGGTGGGTCTGTTTTTCCACATTCTTAAGAGCGATCCGTGATGGCGCCTTGGTCCCACGGGGTCAAATGGACCCTCAAAGGCTTTTGAGCGAGGAAAAAGAGGTTTTAAGTTTTGCAGGGCAGCTAGAGAGGGTGGGCAGCGCCCCCCAAAGTGGTGGTTGATAGGGGGTCTGTCTGTCCAAATGCAAAGGATAAAACAGGCATGAATTTTACACTTCGGCGTCAGATATATATTTGCAGGAGATATGGGCTTTAGAAGCAGGAACCTCAAGGAATCTCGGAAAAGCAGTGGTCAAGCACTAAATGGCAGGTGAGAGTTGTTGAGGCCTGGACAACATCTGGACAACACGTGGACCAGGGTTTTCCAATCTTGGCAACTTTAATATGTCTGGTTTTTGACTCCCAGAATTTCCCAGCCAGCCTGCTTTAAGAGGGGTGGACTTCCACTCCCAGAATCCCCCAGCCAGCATGCTTTAAGAGGGGTGGACTTCCACTCCCAGAATCCCCCAGCCAGCATGCTTTAAGAGGGGTGGACTTCCACTCCCAGAATCCCCCAGCCAGCCTGCTTTAAGAGGGGTGGGCTTCCACTCCCAGAATCCCCCAGCCAGCATGCTTTAAGA
>NW_015412579.1:0-1847 GCF_001527695.2 Protobothrops mucrosquamatus | reverse complement strand
ATCCCTGTAAACAGGACAGTGTCATAAGAATTAGGAGCTGTGGTGATACAGCGGTTAGAATGCAATATTACAGATTAATTCTGCTGACTGCCAAGAGTTCGATTCATACTGGCTTGAGGTTGACTCAGCCTTCCATCCTTCCAAGGTCAGTAAAATGAGGACTCAGATTGTTAGGGGCAATACGCTAACTCTGTAAACTACTTAGAGAGGGCTGTAAAGCACTATGAAGCTGTATATATACTGTAAGTCTAAATGCTATTGCTTTTGCTATTATTATGATGCCCCTGCCATCCAGGGCCCCTCTCGAGTCAGTGCTGAAAAATTTCCCTTTCCAAATGTGTTTGTTCCCATTCTGTCCAGACTGCTGAAGGTGCAGACTGCAAGCTCCTTATGCTGAACAAAGTGTGGGATCATAACTACATTTTGAGAACATTTTAAATAAACCTCTTGCTTTTCCTAGGGAAAGATATCAGGTAAATTACATGACTGTCCTTCATAAGAATAAGATTTTTTAAAAAATATTTGCAAAGATATTATATATTTGTCAGAAAGATAAAGACCCACCTTTCTGAAACCATTGATTACGACTAGATCTTTACATTAGAAGGAGTCTGGTATCACCTTTTCAGACCAATAACTTTTATTACAAGGTATACATTTGCCTTCGATGAAATGAGCTTAGCTCACAAAAGGAAAGGACTTTAATAAAAATTGTTAGACAAGGTTATGCCAAACTCTGTTTTTTTGGTAGAATAGGCCAACATAGCTCTCTTTTTACAATATCCAGATCTTTAACAGTGAATCACTATTTTTTGCAGAATGGTCCAATCATTTGTGGCCACGATTATTTTGAAACTTTTTATGAATGTGGATTGAATTGGGGTTAATTCAGCCACTCTACCTCAACCTTGGCAACTTCCAAATATGTGAAACTCAGCTGCCCAAATTCTCAGCCATAACTAGACTGACTGAGGAATTCTGGGAGTTGAATTCGATGTGTCTGGAACTTGTCAAAGTTGGAAACAGTGCCTTAAACAGCGCTGCATATCTTTGCATATCCTAGATTTGAAATATTGCCTTAAGTGAGTTGAGTAATATTATATCGTGCACTATGGATATGTGAAGAAGCCAGTGAAGTAAGATCTTTAATGCCCCAGTTTGTACAGATAATCATTTAGTTTGTCCTGTATATTTTTATTTTTTACCCAAATACATATTTTTGTCAGTTGTCAACTGTTTTGATATTTGCACCCTAGTAATTATAGGACTGTTTATTCTGTGTCAAAAGGTTAGAGTGCACTTTCTTTTTGAAAATGTGGTCAATAAATAATTGGCTCATTTGTTTTATAAACATCATTGTTCTGATTTATTTTTAAGGGAGGATGGTTAATGTGTAGAAAAATCTTTGGTACACATTAGAGTGCAGACTTGTATTCTAGTCCCTCTTTGTTTCATAGTTCTCATATATTATAAGGTCATCTATTATTTATTTTGCAGTTACCATAAAGTCTGAACATTTGCAGCGCCCATGAGTAATTGACAACACAGGCTATCAACAATAAATCTCTGCTTGGGAGATTTTATTTCCCCCACAATATCACTGCTGGCTAAAAATGTGGCAAATGAGGATTGAAAACTTGGCTCTCGTTTTTCTTATGTACAAGATAAAACAAAGAGGCAGCTGGAAGTTGAATTATATTAAGCAATATTTTTAAAATAAGATGGAATTTAGGAAGTAGTCAGAAATGCAAACTTTTTACTTCAATTCTAGCAACTTGCCCATCAAATATGTATAGTTTGTCATAGATAGTTCTGAATAAAATTAAAGAGAATGACTGAGCCTAACT
>NW_015412578.1:0-1847 GCF_001527695.2 Protobothrops mucrosquamatus | reverse complement strand
GTGGTTCTCAACCTGTGGGTCGGGACCCCATTTGGGGTCGATCGACCATTTCATGGGGGTCGCCAAGCAAGGCTGTCCGCCATTTTTTTTGTCCGCCATTTTTTTTGTCCGCCATTTTTCCCCCCTTTTCCGGCGGGTGCCTTACCTCCCTTGGGCTGGGCCAGCTGGTGGTCGGCCTGCTCCGTCTCTGCCGCTTGCCGGCTACGCCTCGGCTGGCGCGGGGGGCGGAACCACGCATGCGTGGCGCTCCCGGGCAGGGAAAGTCCTCGACTTACGACCGGTTGGGTAGTCCTCGACTTACGACCGGTTTAGTCCTCGACTTACGACCGGTTTAGTCCTCGACTTACGAACGGTTGGGGTCGCGGCATTAAAAAGGTTGAGAACCACTGGGCTAGAAACTAGGGCCCTCTCTCCCACTCTCCTATGGAAAAGGGCTTCCAAGGGCGCTGCTGTCTCTCGAAAATTAGTTCTCAGAGAGGAAGGAAGAAATCTTTGCTCAGGAAAGCCCTGGCCGAGGGCAGCTGCGGTGCTGCAGGGTTGCAAAATCCCACTGGCTGTGGGGGGCAGAGGGGGGAGGACGGCAGCTTCTCAGAGTTTCTCTAACCCCTCCCCCCGTCCATTATGGGAAACCGGAGGGCTCCGTCCCTTGAGGAATTCGGTCCGGCTGGCAGATCTCTCTACCCAAGGCAAGGCCACTGACCGCCTCCGCTGACGCGCAGACTGGCCCTGCCTCGGCCTGGCAGGCTGAAGCGACTGGCTGATTTTATTGCTCCTCATCCTGAGGGCTGCAATGAGATAAAGAGCCAGGTGGAGCCGAGCAGCCCCTCTTAGGCTGAGGACCAAGTAGGGGCATGTCTGGGAGCAGCTCTGGGTCTCAAGGGCTCTGGGGAATCGCCCAGCCCAGCCCCCTCCCTCTGGGCCAGGGAGGGGGCGGGGGCACCTGACCCGAGGGGGGCCTCCCAACAGCTCCCCTCCACAGCCAAAGGCTCCTTCCGTGCTCCCTGAGGGCAAGGAGCAGCAGGCAGGAGCCGAAGGCAAGGGGCAGATCCAGGCAAAAGCCTCAGCCCAGGAGGAGACCCGCTCTCGGCAGGGTGGGGAGCGGATAAGGCTGAGCTTAGAGCTCCTACAAACCTCACCCACACCGCCCCTTTCCCAGGCTGGGGGATGGCCTGGCGACCAGATGTGAGCCAGAGGCTTCTTCTGTAAAAGGGTCCACCGACTTCTGGGGCGGCTCTCATCCTCCACTTCAGCCAGACGCCTCGTGGGCCTGGTGGGAACTAAAACGTCGCATCAGCTGAACCTGAAAGGCACAGCAAGTAACCACCTTAGGGCTACTATGTGTAGGAGAGCTCCTGAGTGCAGTCTTCCCTAGGTCAGCATTCAGGAAATGGAGAAGGGAGGGAGGGATCCTGTGGATCTGTTTCCCCCCCCCAACAGATTACAGGAAGTCATTCAGTGACCATTCAAAGTTACTTTGGCACTAGTCCCCAAGTTATGGCCCACTGCAGCGCCCCTGCAATCATGTCATCTTTACAACCACATCACATAGTGATGTAAATTCCGGTCCATCTTGTAGTCATAAGCCGAGGACTGCAGCCAAGCTCACCAACTCTGCTCCTTGAACTGCTAGCTGGGTAATGGACACCAATGAAGGATTAATGGATAAAAGGAAGAACAGGCCCCCATTTGCGGCCCACCTTTTTTCCCACAGCTGGCCAGATGGGGGAATCAGCTGTGTCCTATCACAACTCTTGCTCCACCTGTTAAAGTTTTTGTTATTCCCAAGGAACACAACAACCTACAAGCTGCCCGCTGAACAACTGCCTCCTGCTCCTTGCCCTTGGCAG